>NW_027186296.1:68231158-68362166 GCF_028583685.1 Petaurus breviceps papuanus | reverse complement strand
TTCCTTCCTTCCTTCCTTCCTTCCTTCCTTCCTTCCTTCCTTCTTTCCTTCTTTCTTTCTTTCTTTCTTTCTTTCTTTCTTTCTTTCTTTCTTTCTTTCTTTCTTTCTTTCTTTCTTTCTTTCTTTCTTTCTGTCTTTCTTTCCTTCTTTCCTTCTTTCCTTCCTTCCTCCCTTCTTTCCTTCTTTCTTTCTTTCTTTCTTTCTTTCTTTCTTTCTTTCTTTCTTTCTTTCTTTCTTTCTTTCTTTCTTTCTCTCTTTCTTTCTCTCTTTCTTTCTTTCTTTCTTCCTTCCTTCCTTCCTTCCTTCCTTTTGTTTTCTTCCACAAAATGACTTATATGGAAATGCTTTATATGACTGCATATATATAACCTATATCAGATTGCTTACTGACTCAGTGAGGGTAGAGAGGAAGGAGAAAGGAATATATTTAGAACTCAAAACTTACTCCAAAAAGAACAAATGTTAGAAATTGTTCTTATGAGTAATTAGGGAAAACAAAAATATTATTAAAAAGAAGTTGGCCAAAAAATGCAATGCAAAGAAATAAAAGAAAACAATGATGTAAATGAAGTAAAAATGAGATTTCTTCAGGAAAATTAGACCTATCAAAGGAGTATTACATGCAAAAAATGGGTATGAGGTGAAAGTGGTAGGGACTTAACAGAAATAGAAGAGATTAAGGAGAGGTGGCGAGAATATGTAGAAGAACTATACAAGAAAGAGCTTAACAACACTGATAAGTACTATGGTGTGGTTACTGATCTAGATGCAGACATCCTAGAAAATGAAATCAAGTGAGCCTTAGAAAACATTGCTAACAATATGGTTAGTGAAGGTGATGGAATTCCAGCTGAGCTATTTAAAATTTCAAAAGATGCTGCTGCACTCAATAATATGCCAGCAAATTTGGAAAATTCAACAGTGGCCACTGGATTGGAAAAGATCAGTTTATGTACCAATCTTAAAGAAGGGCAATGCTAAGGAATGTTCAAATTGCCAAAAATTGTGCTCATTTCATATGTCAGCCAGGTTACACTTAAGATTCTGCAAGCTAGGCTTCAGCAGTATGTGAACCAAGAATTACCAGAAGAGCAGGCTGGTTTTCAGAAGCCCAGGAACTAGAGACCAAATTGCTAACAGTTGCTGGGTTATGGAAAAAGCAAGAGAATTCCAGAAAAATATCTCCTTCTGCTTCACTGACTAAAGCCTTTGACTGTGTGGACCACAACAAAATGTGAAGAAATGGGAGTGCCAGATTATTTTATTTGTCTCCTGAAAAACCTGAATTCAGGTCAAGAAGCAACAGTCAGAACTAAAACAAACAAACAAATAAATAAATAAATAAACAAACAAACAAATAAATGAATGAATGAATAAATAAACAAACAAATGAACAAATAAATGAATGAATGAATGAATAAGTGAATAAATAAATAAATAAAATAGAACAACTGATTGGTTTAAGATTGGGTAAGGACTAGAACAAGGCTGTATATTGTCACCTTATTTATTTATCTTACATGCGGAGTCATTATACAAAATGCTAACATGGATTAATCAAAATCCAGAATTAAGATTGCCAGGAGATATATCAACAATCTGATATGCAAACAAATACCACTCTGATGGCAGAAAGTAAAGAAAAATTAAGAAGCCTCTTGATGAGGGTGAAAGAGGAGAGTGTAAAAGTTGGCTTGAAGCTTAACATTAAAAAACAAAAACAAACAACAAAACCCTAAGATCTTGTCAACTGGTCCTATTATTTCCTGGCAAATAAAGTGAGGAGAAATGGAGGCAGTGTCAGATTTTATATTCTTGGCCTTAAAAATCATCATAGATAGTGATGGAAGCCATGAAGTTAAAAAAAGATACTTGCTCCTTGGACAAAAAGCTATAGGCAAATCTGGACAGCATACTAAAAAACAGAGATATCACCTTGCCCACAAAAGCCCATAGAGTCTATGTTACGGTTTTTATAGAAGTAATGTATTACTGTGAGAGTTGAACTAGAAGGAAAACAGTGCTGCAGAATTGAAACTCTTGAATTATGGTACTGGAGAAGACTTTTGAGAGTCACTTGGGTAGCAAGGAGATAAAATCAGCTATAATTTAAAGATATTAATTCAGACTGCTCATCCAGGTACAAACTTCTTTACCTGTAATTTAGGGGATGCCTTAACCTATTTTTCTAGCTTAGTTTCGTGTTGGTCAATTTTCCGTAGCTCTGCACTACAACAAAACTGTACAACTCTCTTGCCCTTAAATACATTCTGCACTCTCAAATGCCATACTCTTTCCTCCTTCTGAAATGCCCTTTCTCCTCATCTTCTACATTGTAGTGGTGATTCCATTCATGAATAAGTGCAAGGGTTGTACTGTGAGGGGCAGCTTTGCTGAGTGGTTGAAGACCTCACATCAGAACCAGGATGCCATAGATTCAAATCCTACCTTTGACACTCACACTGGCTGTTACTTGTGCCTTTCAGTGCTCTAAAACTATACAAGATGCCCCTCTGCATTGGTAGAGAGACTTTTCCCCCCTGGAAATTCATTATACAAGTGTAATTCACTTAGATCCCCTTCTTGTCTCTTTTCCACTATCTTCTTTTCCATTTCACATAAAGAAGTTGTCCTCCTTGCCAAGACCAAGTCTATATGCACCTTTGATCTCATACCCTTCTTTCTGCTTCAGCAGATTGGCCTCCCGCCATCCCCATTTTCTCTGTCTCTCTCTTCTTCAATCTCTCGCTATCTACTGGCTCCTTTCCTAATATCTACAAACATGCTGATGTCTCTGATATCCTTAAAAAGCCTCACTTGATTCAACCAGAACCAGTAGCTCTTGTCCTATACTTGTCTTTGCATTCTTGACTAAACATTTTTTGTCAAATACTATTTTATTTTTGCAATTACAATGTAAAGATAGGTTTCAACATTCATTTTTTATAAGATTTTGATTTTCATATTTTTTCTTCCTCTTCCCCTCCCATTTTTCCCTCCTCAAGACAGCAAGCAATTCGATGTAGGTTATACATGTGCAATCATGGAAATGTATGTCTACATTTGTCATGTTGTGAAAGAAGAAATAGAGTAAAAGGGAAACATCTTGGCTAAATTTCTTGAGAAACCATCTGCACAAGGTGCCTCCACTTATCTTCTTCTCTCACACTCAAACCCTTTGCAGTCTGGATTTTGAACTTATCATTTGTAATGTTAATGGAATTTAAGATCTTCCCCAACCATTAATAGCCCTCACATGGAGCCCATTAAGGGAAGCTTGCTTAGGGGAGGCTTGCTTGTAGGAAGGCTTTCACACTTTTTGTTAATTTCTAATTAGGCACTGAGTCAAGGTTGTGATGCCTTCTGGCTCTAAAAAAGGGCATATATATAATAATATATATATATAGTATATATAATATACATATATACCACCCCTTCCACCCCGCCCTGGCTTCTAAAAACCCAGATGTTTGTGCTTCTCTCTCTGATAACTATGTATGTATTGCCTTGGTCAGACAGTTGGATCTGTCTGTTGATCTGTGCTAATTTCTCAGATAGTTAGAAGCCTTGTCTCTTGGTCTTTATTTCTCTGCTTGTATTTTCTCTATTTTCTTTGGATTTTCTCTGAAGTTCAGGGTGCTGACTTTTCCTCTGAACTAATGAATGTGATTAAAAATTTAAAACATTAAATCCTTCCTAGTAAAGCAGATCTAAGAACCTGTGCTAGCAGCTATCCTGGGGATGCCAGTGAGGTTGCCACTATGTAATTCACTCTCTCCTCCTAAATTCACTCTCCTCTCATTACTCTCTCCTCTTAATCATCTCTGCTCTAGGTTCTCACACTACTGCCCTCTTGATTCTTCCACCAACTTGTTTGACCTCTCCTATTCAGTCTCCTTTGATAGATATTTATCTAGGTTATACCCACCAATGACAAGTTTGTCCTAAGGCTCTGTCCTGTACCCTCCTCTCTTTTCCCTCTGTACTATCACTCTTAGTGATCTCATCAGTTATCCTAGGTCCAATGATCATTTCTAAGGAGATGATTCCTAGATCTACATATTCAGTCCCAATCTAAGTGTGCTGGATCAGGACTGGAGCTCACTACCAGATAAGAGAGAAAAATCAAACATGGAGTCAAGATGATCTGAATTAAAGTACTTCCTCTGACATATACTGCCTGTGTGACCCTGGGAAGGTCATTTAACTCAACGCTCTAGGCAGTTTTCTAAGACTATAAATTGTGAAAAAAAAAAGGTGTTGAACTAAACTGACAGAAGGAATTTTTTCATCAGAGATATCCCTATGTCAATAAAATCACAGGTGCAATCCTATTTCTTGTCCCCAAGTATGAGACAAGATCCCCTGCTTGGGGGATGAGGGTAGGGAAAAAAGCATTATAGGTCATCTGAGGAGAGAAGAGACAGTTGGAACAAATACTATCAGGAAAATAAAAGCTCTCTTTACACACCATGGAGGCCATAAATTCAATAGTCAAATAATTTAATTAAGACATAAAAATGCAAATAACAAGAAGGAATAAAATAGTAGAATCATCCTCTGCCCCTATACATGAATAGGTATAATCATCCACTTGCAGGCACTTGGGGGTTTATTATCTAACCTCTTTCTTGTTATTGTTCTGTCATTTTTCAGTCATTTCTGATGCTTCATGACACCACTTAAGATTTTCTTGGCAGAAGTTCAGGAGTATTTTGCCATTTCCTTTTCAATCTCCTTTTACAGATGAGGAAACTGATGCAAACAGGTCCCTTGCCCAGGATCACACAACCAGTAAGTGTCTGAGACCAGATTTGAACTCAAGAAGGTGTGTCTTCCTGATTCCAGGCCTGGCACTCTATTTATCTATATGATCACCACCTAGATGCCCATATCTCTTTCTGACTCTTAGTAATTTCCCCACCATAACAAGTTAATTTGGAACTCATGGTCTAATGGTGAAAGCATAGGCTTGAGTGAGATGGGTCCTGAGATCCCTTCCTCTTCTAAAATGTTGTGATTCTGTTTGAGGGCCAGTGTCTCATGGCATACTGTGGAAATTTCTGACGGAAGATTGGAATCCACTGAAGTTTCTCTCTTTGACCCCTTGGATCCACAAGATTCTGCTGCATTCAGAGATGCTACTGTAGGGCCATACCAGGCATTCCTGGAATAGTTTTCTTGCTCAGAATGTGATCTATAATTTGTTTCTCCATCTTTGTTTATTCCTAGGGTTCTAGCAATCTGTCTTTTTAAACTTTCTGTTGTTTATAACACTCTTCACGAATCATAACCCTTTCCAGTTGATGTCATCACTGAAGATATATATATATATATGCATATATATATATGTATACACAGCTTCTGAATATGTGATCCAGGATATTTCTCCTAGTCAACAATTCTCCCTAACCTTCTTTCTAGTGTTCTTCTACTTTGCTCCCCTTTATGTACCCTATAACCCCAATATATTAGTCAATTTACTGTTACTCAAACAGGATATTCCATATCTGGACTCATGCCTTTGCACTATCTGTCCTTCATACCTGAAATGCTTCTTCTACGTCTCCTCTGCCTCCTAATCTAGCTGGATTTCTTCAAGATTCAAGTCTAATGCTACATTGTAGGTGGCCTTTCCTAGTCTTCCTCCTACCACTTGTGTCTTCCATCTGAGATCACCTCCTCTCTTCTCTGCATTACCACATTTTTACCCTTAGCACAGTGCCTGATAACATAGTAAGCACTTCATAAATGCTAGTCGACTGGCTACCTGAAAACCATGATAAATAAAAGCCTTCTATTTCAAGGAATCATCGATGAAAACTTTCCAGAGATGTTAGAACCAGGGAAGAATAAAAGAGTCCACCATTAGCTTCATGAAGGAAAACCCCAAATGAAATGTACAAGGAATGTAATAGTCAAAATCCAAAGTTCCTAATAATATATATGTATATGATTGCTTTTCCTAAAAATGAGAAATGTTGGAATATGATAGCCCCAAAGGTAAAAGATAGAGGCTTACAAGCAAGAATAACTTAGCTTGCAAAGTTGAATATAACACTTTAAGGGGGAAAAAAATCTCATCTTTAATAAAATATTAAAGAATTTGATAATAAATATAATAGGAAATGAGGTTATTGTTATTCAGTTGTATCCAACTCTTTATGCTCCCTTTTGGGTTTTTCTTGGCAAAGATACTGGAATGGTTTGCCATTTCCTTCTACAGCTCATGTTATAGATGAGGAACTGAGTTAAGTAACTTGCAGACTTAAGTGACTTGTCCAGGCTCACATAGCTAGTAAATGTCTGAGGCTGAATTTGAACTCAGGTCTTCCTTACTCCAGGATTTACTCTATTCACTGTGTACCTTGTTACCCAATATGATCTGATATAAAATGATACTAAAGAATAGAAAATTTCAAGCATTTCTTATGAAAAGAACAGAGCTGAACAACAATAACATTAATCACAACAACTGGCATATAACCCTTTAATATTTGAAAGCACTATACATGTTACCTCATTTCGTCCTCACAACAACCCTGTGAAGCAATTGCTATTATAAGTTCCATATTATAGGTAGGAAAACTGAGACTGAGAAAAGTTTAGTGACTGATTCAGTAAGAACTTTGAAATGCAAACAATTTGAGGGGAGAGACAACATACAAATAATTATATAAATACAATGTTAATTAAAGGTAATTTCAGAAGGAAGGTATTAGCAGGAGTTCAATGATTCTTGAATGCTCTCTACTTGACCTATTTTCCTGGTAAGTTTTTGATATAAGATATTTCACACCTTCTTCTATTTAAAAAAAATCTTTTAATTGTGTTCTAAGCTTCCTTGTTATATCTCAGAGTTGTTGATTTCTATTTGGTCTGTTCTAATTTTCAGAGATTCTACTTCCTGGGTAAGATTTACCATTTTCTTTTTTAAGCTGTTTATTCTCCTTCCAATTGTTCGCTCAAGAACTTTATTTGTTTTTCTTTTAATTCATTGATTCATTTCTTCCAGGTATCCCAGGAGTCTTTTAGAGAATTTTTTTTCCTTTGTGTCTGCACTTTTCAGACTTTCCTAATAAACAGTAGAGTTACTCTGCTCTGGGAGGCTCTCTAGATTTGAAGTAATTTTTGATACTGGTTTTGTTTGGTTTCCTTGTCTCTCCAACTTTAGTGCTTGAATGGTTCTTTGTCCTCGGGCCAGTTTCTGACCCTTACTGAGCTTTTGGGTTGAAATGGTGGGGCCTGCTTGGCCTCATCCTAGGTTTTTGTACTGACTTTCTGTTCCTGGGATTAGCTGCTCCTTAATCTTTGAAGTTTAGAGCATAGGTTCTTCTGGACCCTCTATGGCACCAGAAAAGACTGCTAGGGACCTTGGGGCCTCAGACATTCTTCAGGGAATTGTGCTCCCACTGGTCAATTTCATATCTGCTCTAGTGGCTATTACTCCTGGGGATTTTTGAGTGTCCCTAGCTGGTTTGTAACCATCCTGGGGCTATTTTCTCGGAGTGCTCTTGCAGTTTGGATGCTTTAGAAAGAGAACTTCAAAGGCAGACTAGAGTGTCTCTGGCCTTGTTGGAAAGCTATTGGCTTATTTACCTGGGCTAGCATTGGCTTTACTGGCAGCCCTCTTTCCTATTATCTGCTGTGTGCTCCTAGCTAACTTTTTAAATATTTATGTCATGGAAGAAGTCTTTTCTATAATTTCATTTGGAATTCCTTGACCTGGTCTGATGTGAATTTCAGATTTTTGCTAGGGTATATACAGAGTAGTGGAGTAGCTTCCCTCCATTCAGGAAGCCATCTTCTCTTCGTTAGAATATAAGTTCCTTGAAGGCAGGGTCTATCTTTGTCTTTCTTTGTAGTCCCCGTACTTAGCACAATTCCCATCATGCAGTAAGTGCTGAACAAATGGTTGTTAAAGTCCTCAGCCAGACCCACCCACTGCATGGGTAGCAGTGGCAGTGGTGGTGGTAGTAGTAGTAGTAGTAGTACTTGCTATAGTAGTGATAGTGGTAGTAATAACTTACCTTTGAGTCATAGAACTAGAATGGTAGAGATAAAAGGACCTAAATGACTAATGCTTTGTTCTTTTCAAAGTGCTGATATATATGTTGTTATATAATTTGATGTCAAGAATTTGAGATCTGTGGGGGTGTGATTCCCTAAAACCCAACCTCATCAGAAATAACTTTCTGACATCTCTATTTTATGAATTTGCTATTGCTACCAGGAAATGTGTCAAGTGCCACCCACCCACCTTGCCTCCCTCCCTCCTTCTGTCCCCTGTTTTTATTGCTGTCATTATTTGAACATCCCTTTTCCAAACTATCAACGCAGACAATCTGTTTCTAACATTGTCTTCTCGAATGATTTCCCTTGCCAATTTTAATATCGTGCTGAGTTTATCCCTGCTAGAAGTATATGAACCAAAGATATATTTAATGGGGGAATAGAGATGCCAGGTAGTAAAACACCTGCTCCTACTAAAACCCCTCTCTTCCCAGTTGGATAAATGATGTTTAAGAGTGAGAGAAATCAATGCTTTAAATCTTTAAAGTTTGTTGTTCCTAGAAGACATTTGAATCTTTCTTTCCACATTTTCACTCAATTCAACAAATATTAATAACTTACTACAGGAAAGTTGTTATGCTGGGCACTTGGGATGCAAAGACCCTCCCACAATGAAAACTTATCTTATAACACTCCCCCCATCTCAATTTTTCCTAAAATGGTCTCTTTTGATCTTTCTTTTGTCTCAATCATCCCCCATCTTGCATTATATTTATCTATCGATATTGTCATATTCTCCCCACCATGCCTGGTAGAATGTTTAATGCATGTTTGTTGAATAAATGAATGAACCAAAGATGAAAAAAAGACATAATTCTTAACATTGAGAAGTTTAAATCCAATGAGAATGGGGGGTAGATGAGACATATACATAACTGTAATGAGAGTTTAATACAGGGGTGGGGAACCTGTGGCCTTGGTGCCACATACGACCTTCTAGGTCCTTGTGTATAGCTTTTTAATTGAATCCAAGTTTTATAGAATAAATCCTTTTATTAAGAGGATTTGTCCTGTGAAGCTTAGATTCAGTCAAAGAATTTGAGAACCTAGAGAGTGGCCTTGAGGCTACAGGCTCCCCACACCTGGTTTAGAATATATCAAAGGTATATAAGAATGACAGTGTAATACAATATGATATATAATTAGGATAAAGGGGAATATTCAGATAAGTCCTAGCAGAAAATCTAAGACAGGAAACAGACATCAATAAAAGGCCATGTATTTCTTTCATTTAAGTTGAACAACTGCCTAAAAATAGCCCTGATGACGAACTTTCTCTCTAGATTCATTTCAGAACATATAGCTGCCCAGCCTCTATTACAACATATAGATCTGTTCTTTCCCAGCAATACTTGGGAAATTGTCCCTGATCCCAGTTCCTTCTACCCCTGCTGGTTCATTCCAACTATAAAATAAAAAATGTATCTTGGAGGAAGAGTTTATCAGGAAGGAGATAGCAAAAGACCAATCAGAAAGGTAGGAAGGAGAACTAGGGCACTTTAGTAGTGTGGATACTCGAGTTTTAAGGAGGATATTGGTAATAAAATGTATATAGTGTTCATGTTTATGAGGCACTTTCATAGTATTTCATTTGATCCACATGAAAACTTAAAAAGTAAGTTAAAAAAATTAAATAATTATCATTTCCATTATACAGATGTAAAAACTGAAACTTGTAAGAGATGTGACTGTGGTAGAAAAGAGCCCCAGAGTAGTAAGTCTGGGGTTCAAATTCAGGTGCTACTGTGATTTTGGGCAAGATATTTTTTAGACCCTAGTTTCCTCATCTATACAATGAGAATGTTGGGTTAGCTGACCTCTAAGGACCCTGCTAATTCTTTTTTATTTTTTTTGGGGGGGGGATTAAGTGACTTGTCCAAGGTCACACAGTTAAGTGTCTGAGTCCCAATTTGAACTCAGGTCCTCCTGACTCCAGGGCTGGTGCTCTATTCACTGTGGACACTGCCAGTTCTAATTCTCATAAACCTATGACTTCAATCCATCATAAAACATTTATGTGCCAAGCACTGTGTTACGTTCTAGAGTCACAAATACAAATGCAATACAATCCATACTTAGCAATACCCCAAAGCCATTTTCTAGGCTGATAGGGGGATAGAACTCTGAATCTGGAGTCAGTAAAACCTGAGTTAAAATTTGGCATGGGACACTTACTCAGTTTGTGACTCTTGGAAAGTTACTTAATGTGTCTACCATAGCTAAAAATGGGGATGATTGTAGTGCCTAACACCTAGGGGTGTTGTGAGGATAAAATAAGATAATATTTCAAAGTGCTTTGAACAGCTTAAAATACTATACAAAAGATAGCTATTATTACTGCTAATCTTGTATATTGTCCTTTTTCTTCTTCCTGCTGCCATAGCTCTGGTAGCTGTATCTCTAGCCATCAGTGAAGGAGTTGCATGTGTCAGTGTATATGTTCTTTGCAAGTTGAATTGATGTGCAAGTGAACTTCTGAAGTCGAATGCTTTGTAGGTTTGAAAAGATTTTCATCTTGTGTTTTGTCATGCTTGTATTCTCTTTAGCCTAATTATTAATGTAAGTGACACAGTGGAGAAATCATTAAGACTAATATTTCTGAGTTCAATTCTGGCCTCAGTTACTTAATAACTATGGGACCTGGACAACTCACTTAATCCTATTTGTCTCAGTTTCCTTATCTGGAAAATGAGCTAGAGAAGGAAATGGGAAATCACTCCTACATCTTTGCCAATAAAACCCCTAATAGGGTTGCAAAGAATCAGGCATGACTGAAACGACTAAACAACAACAGCCTGTACATACCTATATGTTTTTGGTAGTGTTGTATTAACAATAAACACCTATGACTCCTAGTGAACAAGTTTGGATGGACTAGGTAAGATGGTGAGTGTCAATAGAAAGAACTGGAGTCACTAACAAAAACACCAAAGAAATTTTACTAACTCATGTGAATCCATGTCTAACTTCCTCATGATTGGTTATTCCAAGATATGTTTACTCTAGATTGGGGCCCTTGCTAAGGGTTCCACATCTATTTGTCTTTCTAATTATATTTATAAAACATTTAAAGCCCCCCCCCCAATATCCAGGAACCTTTCACATGATCCTGTAGTTATAGAAAAGTTGATCCATTTTGGAATAATTTTTACAGATGCTCTGACATATTTAATATTAGGACTAAAGGAACTTGAGCTACTTGAGTAGCTGTTACAGATGGGCACACATTCTTGCATGTACCCTTTGCTTTGTATTTGTAGTACCCAGAGCCACCATAAAACTCAGTATGAGATTGTCCCTTATCCCTTCTGAGTTTTGTTGCTAAACTCCTTGAGAAAGCTTTTTATCATGAAGTATCTCTATTTCCTTTTTTCTCACTCACTTCTAAACTCTTTTTTCATTTCTCTCTTTTTGACTTCTCTATAGCCTTTGATCTTCTCCTCTTTCTTCTTCGACAATTGGAGTTAAGTGACTTGCCCAAGGTCATACAGCTAGTAAGTGTTAAGTTTCTGAAGCAAGATTTGAACTCAGGTCCTCCTGACTCCATGGCTGTTGCTCTATTCACTGCATCACCTAGCCTCCCCTGCCTTTGATTTCTTAAAACATAGGTCCAATCATGTCACAATTCCTCCCTTTTAGACAATGTTGATGGCTTTCTACTAAATATAGGATCAATATAAAATCTCTTGTTTGGCTTTTAAAACACCCCACAATCAGAAATACTGATAACTAATATAGATTTATTTCATAACCTTTAACCATACTTATGCTATTTTTTCAATTAATTTTCATTTGACTCTCTAGAGTTCTCTAGGCATACTATCATATTATCTGCAAAATCCAAGAATTTTGTTTATTCTTTGCCTAGAATATTCCATCAATTTCTTTTTCTTGTACCATTGCTTAGGTAGCATTTCTAGTACTATATTAAGCAGTAGTAGTGACAAAGGGCATCCTTGTTTAACCTCCAATTTTATTGGAAAGACCTGTGATTTATTTCTATTACAAAAAAATGCTGGTACTTGGTTTTGGATAGATAATACTTAATATGTGAAGGAAAGGGACATTCATTCCTATATTTTAGTGGTTTTATTTTTCTCAGGAATGGGTATTGCAATCTGTCAAAAACTTTTTCAGCATTATTGATAGAATCATGTGTTTTTTGCTGTTCTTATTAACATGAGCAATTATATTTCTAATTTTCTTAATATTGAATGAACCCTACATTCCTGGTAGAAACTCAGTCTGGTCATAGTGTAACCTTTGTGATATGTTGTTACAGTCTCTTTGTTAATATTTTATTTAAAATGTTTACATTAATGTTCATAAAAGATATTAGTCTATAGTTTTCCTTTACTATTTAACTTTCCCAATTTACGGCTCAAGATCAAATTTGTATTGTAGAAGGAATTTGGTAAGATCCCTAATTTTCTTTTTTTGTGCACTTTATAATATTAGGATTAATTATTCCTTCTGTGTTTGACAGAATTTGTTAGTAAGTCCATTTGCTTTTGAGGTTTTTTTTCCTTTGGGGTTAATTTATGACTTCCTCAATTTCTTTTTCTGAGATTGTATTTTTAAAATTCTCTATTTCTTTTCTTCTTGGTAATATATATTATAAAAGACATCCATTTAATTTAAGTTGTTGGTTTTATTGATATGAGGTACCTTGCATTTTCTTATTTTTTCAATCTTTTTACTTTGTTGTAATATTTCTTGCTCTTCTCATATAGTTATTACCTTCTGTCTGGTCCATTTGCTACTGGGGTAAAATTTTGTATCTCTTGTTTTAATTCTCTTTATGAGTCTTTCCTCCAAAGTTCTTATTGCTTTTTAAATTATTTCTATTACCATTATCATCTCATTTATAAAAGCATTTAAAATCTCTTTAAAATCATTTGCATTATTTCTTCTAGAAATTCTAATTGATATTGTGGTCATGCTATATTTTTCTTTGAAGCTATACTCATAGCTGCTTTGGAGTTATTCCTTTCATCTGAATTTGTGTCTTGGACACACTGGCATTATAATCACAATTTTTGTTTGTTTTTTTAACTCATTCTTCTAGTCTTTCTTCCAACATTGGGACTTTATGTCAGGACCAGACTATGTGCACTTCCAATGACCTTCTATTGTTTTGACTGGTCTTATTGGGGGTTCTGCCACCATGTTCTTTAGGTGCTGTGTTCTTAAAAAATCACAGGGGTCACTTGAGCCAGACAGTTGCATTCTTTTCCTGCTTTTAAGTAATCAAATCAAGGGTATGGTTTAATTACTTCTCTCCTAGGCTTTCCAGGCTATGGGATCCATTTTGTATCTAGGCACCACATATGCAGTCTTGTCTTGGGGTAGTCGGTTGCCAGCCTGGTCTAGCCCTCTTCTGGGTGTATGGCTAAGTCTATGATCCTCCCTGTGGGTTCTGCTGACTTAGACTTATCCAAGTTTGAGATCTTGCCCTTATTCCACAATTCTTGCTCTGATCACTTGCCTGCTAGAAAGATGCTTGTGTTATCTCAATATATTCAGATTCTTTCTTATCAGCATTGATTTCTAAGATATAGTACTGGGCACAGAAATGTAGTAGGTGTTGGTGATTGGGGGAGAGTATATAGTGATCACAGGTGTACCTTGTATGTTGATCTCTAGGACAAATCCCTGCTATCATCTCATTTACATGCTCTAACAATTCAGATAAATATCTTTGTGAATTGAGGATTCATGTTCCTTGGATTTATTGAGGCTTCACTGAGCAGTGAAAATCTGTCAACACTTTATCTGCCCCTATAGTGAGCCAATGAAAAGAATTAAAACCAGAAGTTCTAGTTTTAGTCAATCAGCTTGTCTTGTCTGTATGGGACCACTGTGATGTGGATTGGAACTTTGAGCAGTTTAGTAACAGCATGAACTGACATAAAAAAATCTGCTTTTGGCTCAGACTAAAAATTTTATTTTATGTTGTTAATAGACTGTTGAAAGTTTTGAGACATATTGGAATGATTTTGTACCTAAAGTTCCTATTCCAAATCATCATCTTTTACTGACATAGAAAGAACCCTATATGCTTATTAAGAATAGCCACTATCTCCACCAGCTGGGCTCTATATGATGAAAATCTAAGGATCTTTTCAAACCAAAGGCTACGGCATCCCCTGCTATTCTCTTTCATTGCCACCCAAGGGGTTAAATTGGGGATAGAGTGTTCTATTTAGACTAGAGTCTTAAAAGCCCATCCCTACCCCTTAATTCCTTCAGCTCTTTTCTCAGGGCTGACTTTTGGGTCATATATTTAGCCAGATGTTTGTGTATAAGAAATGTAATAAAAATGGAGTGCACCTGATGAGAGCAGATAAAAATATATTTTCCAGGAGACTTGTAAATCCAATCAAGAGGGCCTTAAACTGAGAAGGGAGAAGATAAGTATGCCTGCTATCCTAAATATCATAGAGAATAATAACTTTTAACATAGAAAGAGGAATGGCAGGAGAGATCCCCAAGAATTCACAAGAAACAGAATTCAATAAAAGGGCAAGAAATAGAGCCCATGGCCTCAGATGTCTGTGCAGAAATACAAAAGGTATAGGTAATAAAGTGAGCTAGAGATACTGATGAAAGGAAGTGAATTTGACGTCATGGTATAACTGAGACTTGGTGGGATGGGACTAATGACCAGAATACTGCTCTCAAAAAGTAAACCTTCTTCAAATGGAATAGAATAGAAAAGGATGGGGCTTAGTTACTATATTAATATTAGAAGAAACATTGATAACATGTTTCCATTAGATGCCTGCTACCTGTTCACTGAACTGTCTGCTCTTTAACTAGATGTGAATCCAATTCACTATATTTCCATATGGCCCACTCTATTCTTCCTTGTCCATAAGAATAACATGAGAAACTTTGTCAAATGTTCTAAAATCTCTATAAATGATTTCTATACTATTTCATTGATTTATTAGAATAACAACTCTGATAAAAAAAGGAAATGACATTATTATGGTATGACCTCTTCTTCATGAAGTGATTCTGGTTTTTCATGATGACTATTTCCTTTTCTTTGATATGTAATAAAATATCTGGAATTTTATCAGAAATTTAGTCAGGTTCATTCTTTGTTCACTTCCCAAACTTTTTGTTTTGTTTTGTTATTGTTATTTTTAAACCACTGAATTCAATTGGCAACAGTCAATAAAACAACCTCCTAATGCCACTCATCTACATATTCTTTCCCAGGTCTTCATAATTCCTAGAAATGCTTTAAGGGTTCCTTCTGACAGTACCATTTGTTCCCACCCAAGTGAATCACCAAAAGTAGGTAGTGGTTATTAGAAGTTTCTCTAACACATTCTGGATAAATGTTCTAGGAAGAGAACAGATATTTCTATTCACAATATAAAGTCAAAGAGCTGTCTTGGGCCACAATGGTAAGGAAACACTAACCACTGCTACTCAAATCTAAGTTCTATCATTTTTTACTATCTGAGTGAAGATGGGCAAATTATTTCACCTGTCTGGTCTGCCATTTCCTCATTTGCATATAAGGGACTTGGACTGGAAGAGACTAATGTCCCTTCCTGCTTTGATCCTGCTATCTCTTCTCATCTTTGCTGAGTGCTCTCTCCTGATACCTATTGATCAGAATTACCATTTCTCTTTTTGGGGGGTGGAGGTGGGTATAGGCAATTAGGGTTAAGTGACTTGCCCAGGGTCACAAAGCTAGTAAGTGGATTTGAATTCATCTGTGACTCCATGGCCAGTGTTCTAGCCACTGTACCCACTGCTGCTTCCAAATCATTTCTTGAGGATGAGCAGTTGCTTTGTTCTCAGAGCTATAAGTCTTCAATAATCCTCTGGTTTCCCTTTTCCTCCTCTTTGACACTTTTTTCCAACCTCCTTCATCCTACCAGGATCTGACTCTTTAGTATGTTTTTCTTCTTTGTTTTGACCTTAAAATTCTCTTTTCTTTTCAAGGAACATACTTCATTCATCCTGATACCCTAAAGAGTGGAGAGGAATCTCTATGGTGCTTTTATGTTCTCTTCTAGAAGGTAGAACAACTTATGCTTTAAACATAGCTAATAGTTACTTGTCCATGGCAGAAAAGCAAACATTATGCAAGTCCTTGCTAAATTATCTTTCATTTTCATGTTTGCCAGAATGATAATAATAGTTGACATTTGTCTAGCACTCTCAGGTTTTGAAAAATGCTTTACATGAATTATTATCATTTGACCCTCAGAGTAGTCCTATTAGGTAAGAGCTGTTAGGGGTATTCCTATTTCTAGCAGGAGTCAACATGACACAGTAGAGAGATGTCCTCAGAACCAATAATAGGACTTAGGTTTAAATTCTGCTTTTGATACATACTGATCATGTAACTTTGAGCAAATCTCATAATTTCACAGTGCATTAGGCAACTCTTGCTGACATGCATAGGTGGAAAGCATTTCTTCATCTACCTTACTTTGCCAATGAAATCACAGGTTGTAGTGCCAATGCAATAGTCATAGCACTGACAGTGACTATGACTATAGCAGCATAGTTCTGAATTGCAAAATATAACAGACTCTCCATATAGAAGACAGATGCAAAATATTTATTCAGACAGCACAAAGCTAAATCCCAACACCAGAAAAACAAATCCATCATAGCAACAAAGAAGTTAATACATCACAACAAAGCAGGGAGCCACACCATACCTAGCTCTCTCCTTGACTGTGCCCTCTCCTCCCTCCAGCTCTAACTTCTCTGACTCCTATCTTCCTCTGGGCTCTACTTTACCTGTTCAGCAAACTCCTCCCACTACAGGTTCCATGTGATTACATGTGGCATACTAGGGGGCAGGGAAGATATTCAAATTCCTTTAGGCCTATTAAGGGACAGGGAAGATCTTCAAATTTCCATTACCATTAAACAGATCTAGTACCTATCCTTACAGATGAGGAAACTGAGTTTCAAGGAAGTTATGTGATTTATCCATGGTCATACAGCTAGTGAATGTCAGAGGCAAGTTTCAAAAACAAGTCTCTCCTTACTCTGAACTCAATGCTGTTTCTCTCATATCACCCTCCACTCTCACACTTCCTCTTCAGAAGCAAGAACCTTAGTACTCACTCATCCCTCTGTTACTCTTGTTGGGAATAATTAATCAGATAGTGGGAGTCAATGCAAGTTCTTGAGAAAGACAGTGACGTGGTGGAAGTAGTGTTTTAGGATCAACTGGTGCTTTACTGAATAACACTGGTTAATCAATCCTCTTTTTGGCTACAGACCTCATTTTCTATGCTTGTAAAAATGAGGATAATTATTCTTGTCCCCACCTCCCACACAGCTGTGTTGTGAGCACTGGTGAGATGATGCATATATCAAACTCTGATCTCTCTGGAAGCCAGGGCTGCAGAAGTATCATCTGGGATTTGTATGTGATTTTGATTTTAAAAGCACAGTTCCTATACTTCAATATGAGAGTGGTATGTGCTTCTTGGCTAAATAGGTCATGTTTTAATACATGTAAAACAAATTTTATTGATTAAGGTTCAAATAGGTATATGAAAAAAAAATGACAACCAGGGCCAACCATGAAGTTAGTAAAGTTATATTTGGTACAGTCTTAATTCTTTATTTTCCCCTTCTGACTCATATTGTTCTCTTAGTTTTCTACTGCTTTTGTGCCACCCCTTGACTAACTCCTCATGATGACAATTGTTGCTTGAACACTTCCAATTTGGGGATCTTACTTCTTCACAAAGCAGTAATCCCATATGGGGCAAATATATTTGTTAGAATTAAAACAAATTATTGAACCCAAATCTGCCTACACATGATTTCTATTCCTCAGTATCTGTTCTACACTCTCGAGATATGCAGAATAAGTTTAGTCCTTTTCCTATCAAATTTTAAATATTTGAACATGGTTATCATGTCTCCCCTATTCTTTTCCCCAGGTTAAACATTTCCAATTCCTTTAAATATTTTTCATATAACATTGCTTAAGGTCTTCTTGGGTTGAATTTAAGTGGGTCCTCATTAATTTTATTATGTCAGTGACCAGGGATCTTATTGATATGGTCCCCCCTCCCCAGTGGCATAGCTTGCTAATTATCTTCCATCATAAATCTTCCATAAAGGGTCTATCCGATGTGTTAGAGACCTTCCCCTAAGTCTCTTAATTCTTCACTCATGTCAGTTATAGTATTTGGTCTGTTTGTTCTTGTGCTCAATACATGGATGCTCTATTTCTTTTTATAATAAATTGTCATTTTCTCATAAAAGAGGCTTTCAAATATTTGAAAATAGCTGTCATATCTCTCCTTATTCCTTTCCCCCAGGTTAAACATTTCCAATTCCATTAACTATTTTTTATATGACATTGCTTAAGGTCTGATCATAAATTGTCTTGGTAAAATCTTTTAAATTACTTAATGTACCCAAGTCATCATTGGTCATATATCTACTTGTGGCAACTGTGTCTCTCCATTGTCTTTTTAGTCACTGAAAATTCAGATTGTTTGGAGATTGTGGTTTCCATTATTCATAGCTACATAACATCCTTGGAAGAGTATTTGTGCTAGAAAGATAGAGTTTTGTGTCAGGGAGCAAAGAAGAATCATTTAAATTATTATACAAATTTTCAGATGCAATTCAATCTGCTCTGTTCTTCTACTCACTCTGTGATCCAGCTCTATCATACATAGGTAATGCCTACCCTAAAGAGGTGTATTGATTGATTGCCTCAGTAGACTGCCTATCTAGCTACATTCCTCAATCTATGTAATGGCAAGTCTTCTTCCATTTGGTTTTCCTTGTGTGCATTTTGAGGTCAATCTCTTTGGAGGGACCATTGTAGCCACAAGCACCCTAGCATACCCAGGATGGCTACTAGCACAGGTTCTTTGATCTGCTTTTTTTTTAAAGGAAAGCAACTCAAAAAAGGGTTAACAATCTTACTTTAATCAAACATGTCATCTACCTAGTTCAAGGGAAAAAGTCTGAACTTCAGAGAATACAAATGGAAGTTACAAGTAGAGAAAAAATACAGACAGAGAAACAGACCAGCAGACAGGGCTTCCAGCTGTCTGACTATTACATCCATACTTACTTAGTTAACAGAGAGAGAAGCACCAACATCTGGGTTTTCAAAGCTGGGGGGCTCAACAGCTGCCCAAAGTATCTTCCGGCCAAATCGCACACCTCCTCCCATGAGTGAGCCCCAAAGCAAAACCTCACATCAGGGTATATATAGCCTTCTCCAGGGTCAGACAACATCACAACCCTCATTACTGTGAACCACTATTCAATCACAAAGTAATAAGGTGTGGGCATTCCAGAAAAATAAGCCTCACACCACAGTCTCTAAGTGACCACATGTAGCCTATTGGGGGCAGAGTATATTTTCAAATCAGAGAAGGTCTTCAAATTCACTTATGCCTATCAAGGGGCCAAGGGGCAGGGAAGATCTTCAAATTCCCATTATCATTACAACCATGTATCTCAATGAGGAGGATTTTCTGTATATTAAGGCTTGGTACAATCAGCACATCATCTACAAATAGCAACATCTGGAAGTGCTAACCAAAACATGTAGTTAATGGTTAAAATAAACTACTGGGTAGGTTTTAGGGTTTGATGAAAATAATATGATATAATCTGCAAAAAAGCAGTTAAAGGGCTTCTCCAAATGGGGATTTCCTTTTCAACTTGGACTTGGTGATCGATATACACTCCACTGGTGAGAACCTTTGGCTAGCACATACCTCTCAAGAGCTCTTTTACACTTGGACCCTGCACAGGAGAGTCACTCCACAACAGTGGGGAACACTGAGGGAGTACAGATGTCTCCTTGTTTTATGTCTTGTTTGGTATTATGGAGAAGCTTGAACAAAGTTATCCTTTGCTTTTTTTCCTTATCAAAGAATCTTATATGATCTTAACATTTGTGTAGAGCACCTTTTATTGAAGAAGAGTTTTTAAAGTTACATTTTACTCTACTAAGCAAAATGCTTAAAATCATCAACAAATAATAAATAAAGCAAAAGAATAAATCAGAAGGATTCCGTAATTGCCACACTTTCAGTCACTTATGTGACTGTGATAATATGGTCTATTATAAAAAGAAAAAGTTTGCAAAAACCCAGTTCTTCTATTCTCATAGTTTCTTTAAGGGTATCCTTGATAAAAGTATAGCTCATCGTCATAGAACAAGGGTTCTTTACTTATTTGTGTGTCGTGGATCCCTTTGGCAGCCTGGCAAAGCCAATGGACCACTCCTCAGAATAATTTTTTAAAATGTATGAAGTAAAATACACTGAATCACAAAGAAAGCAATGACATTGAAATATAAAATTAAAAAAAAAATGTTTATTGACCACCAAGAACACTTGTCAGAGAGATTCTATAGGAATAATATATAAAGCAATAAAAATTGTAATGATGTTATGATGATGGTGATACAATTCTCAAGGTGGGCCAAGCTTTTTACATACATTTTCTTATTTGATCCTCACAAAGTCCTGAGAGCTATTATTATCCCAATTTTATAAAAATGAAACTGACAGAAACGACCTGATGTCACAAGCTAATAAATATCTGAGGCAAGATTTGAACTCAGATCTTCTTGATTCTTAAGTTCAGCACTCTATACACTAAGCTAATTGAATGCTACAGTAGTTACTGGTGTTCACTCAATTGGCCATCTCCAAATTGTCATGTATATTAATATTTATATGTAAGTTCTTTGAGGGGAGAGAATGTCATTTATTTTGCTTTGGGGTCCTAGTAACTAACATAGCTCTTCACATCCAATCATATACCTGTGGATCTATGATCTCATCTATTTGGATGTTTCTGCTAATGATACAATCCACAACCCATCTATTCTTTTGGAGTTTTATCACTGCCCTATAGTGGACAACTAGGTAGCACTGTGGATAGAGCACTAGGCCTGGAGTTAGGAAGATTCATCTTCCTGAGTTAAATATGACCTCAGACATTTACTAGCTGTGTGACCCTGGGCAAGTCACTTGAGCCCTGTTTGCCTCAATTTCTCATCTGTAAAATGATCTGGAGAAAGAAATGGCAAACCACTCCAGGATATTTGCCAGGAAAACCCCAAATGGAATCATGGACAGTTGGACATGACTAAACCATGACCAATCAACAACAACACACAGCTAGTACTATTCCTAAGGCAAGATTTTAACCCAGGGCTGCCTGAATCCATGGCAGCTAGGTGGTGCAGTGGATAGACTCAGGAAAATCTTCCTGAGTTCAAATCTGGCCTCAGATACTTACCAGTTATATGACCCTGGGTAAGTCACAACCTCGTTTGCCTCGATTTCCTTATCTATAGAATGAGCTGGAGAAGGAAATGGTATATCTAGTTCTTCCTCAAAATTCTTTATGTTACAGCTTGTTTATACCTATAGTGTGGTTCTTCACTGCCCTCTGTGTATCATAATTTTAACTCTTCAGAGTCTATTGTGTTCCATGACTTATAGTAATGAAAGACCATTGGTAGAATGTTGGTACTGAAAGAGACAGAGACAGACAGACACACACACACAGAGGGAGAGACAGAGACAGATGCAGTCAGATAGACAAACCTTTGTTGCTAGGAGAAGTTAGGGTCATTAAAAAAGCCTTGCTATTTTCTGGAGGCAACCCATCCTTAATCAATACTCTCCAGGTGGCACTCCTGAATCTTCAGACTTTTTCTCCCATTCCACAGAAACCTTTTTGCCCTGGAAGTTCACTTTACCCCTCATCTTCTCATACTAGGTGTTCTTCTAATTGACTGGTTTCTCCTAGAACCTCCATTCTAAGGAGAATGGTTGGGCTAGCCAGGTCTTCATTCCTCTCCATGCTGTACTCTTGACTCTTTTGGACCTTCTCTACCATGCCCCTGGGTGGGTACTCCTCCTCCCTACCTCCCTCACCTCCCCTATTTAAATTTCCTTTTACACACTGTCTTATCACATTAGAATGTAAGTTCCCTGAGGTCAGGGACTGTTCTTTTCACTTATATTTATATTCCCAGCATTAAGCACAGTACCGACATAGCATTTAATAAATGCCTATGAATGTAACTTGACTCCTTTTTAATTCTGGGCCCAAGTCATTGCCCAATTGTACCATCTGTCCTAAAGATATATGATAATGGAAAAGTTTTAGTTGTCTTTTGAACTTTATGTCATCTCAGTAATAGACATTCTTCAACTATTTGCTTTTTCCTAAGTGGATAGTTAAACCAAATTATTTTATTGCAGTTTGTTCTGGAATTTGTTGCAACCAACATGGTTATCATCTGCAACATCAGCAATAGTATCCCAATCATAGGGAATCTCTCTTCAACTTGAACTCTGTACTAGATATGTACTACAGTGGTGAATATGTTTGGTGAGCATGTCTCTCTGTTTTTTATTCATCACTTAATATTTATGATCAGATGATCATTGGATAAGATTATTTCTGTAGTTCTATCAGGGAATCTTGAAAAATTTTGATGAATGGATGGGAAAGAAACCTAAATATATATTTTTTTTATTTGAAGAAATCTAATGATTTAAAAAAAAGAATAAAAATGAGCATAATGGGGTCTCATGTTCCCTATATCATCCAAAATACGATAGGCTATATAATATTGCTTGTAAAACTTTGCCTATTCCTTTCTAATATTCTCATTGAGGATAATGTAAATGCATGTGTATATTATTCTCATAAAATTTTATGTAGATGGAAAAAATGGAAATATAGTTTGGTAGTTAAATTTTTCTTGGTCATCTTTTTTGGTATTAATAAGTGCTGAGATTTTTACCCCTGTATCTTTGTTATCTTTCCTTTCTTCAGATTTCTTATATTCAAGACATCATTTCTACCTCCTCTGTGAGGAAATACAGTACTTAAATGAGTATATAGCACATATAAATATGAGCATAAGTGTGATACTCTATTTTTCTTACCAGTGGAAAAAAAGTTTGTTATAAAAAACTTTATTGATATTTTCCATTTTCCCCATTTTCTGTCCTTCTGGTTTCATCTTTAAATATTCTTGGGAATAATCTGCATAGTATTTTCTCTCAAACTTTCTGCATACTTGCCTTACGCACTGCTATTTTTCCTTGTTTCATGACAAAGCACTGCTTTTAATTTTCCCTAATCCTATTCCATAAGATTTTATAAATTAGCTTATATTCTAAATAGGTTGCCTTTGACAACCATCTCTTTCCACTTGGTAAGTAAGTCAAGTGATTATTGACCATGGTGATTTTAGCTTCTCTTGATCTTGTGATGGCAATTGATTTTCATTTCTTAAACTTTTATATAAAATTATTTTAGTTTGTATCTATACCTTTTCTTTTTTCCACTACCCCCTTTTTTACATTATCAGTGGCATGTTTCTGTGGGTCAGGATTTAGTTTTTTCAATTACATTTTTTATCCTTTCTTTAGATTTGTACTAATTTTGATATTTGCCCTTATAAAATCAGTGGTCAAAGTGTATTGTATGAAGAGTCAATTTAATGACTTCCATATCAGTAACAAATAATTTTATAACTTTTAAGATGTATTCAGTTTTACTTTTGTGATGTTTTTCAATGTTTCCCATTCCTAGTGACTACAATTTATTTCTTAAAGGGAGGGATAAATTGTTGTAAGGTTTCTGTGAAGTCTACTAGTCTCTTTGGCCTATTTAACTCCTTTTTCATTTTCAATTTATCTCTCACCATCCTAACTTATTCCCATATTTGAATTGAAGTTGCTAAATATTAAAGTGTATGTGGATTTGATTTGAGAGATCTTAAGTTTGTCACAGAACTTCTATACTTCATCCTTTTCTACAGACTTTGGGGCATAAGCTAATTATGTTCATGGAGTTCAAATTGCAAATACTTATTATTGCAAATGCAATATTAGATGATCAAATGTCTCATGAAATAATGTTTCTTGTTGTGTTTTGGCATATAATCAAACCAACTTCATCACTTACTTTATTTGACTCCCCAAGGAGACAGTCTTATCAATCATTCAATTTAGATATAATTTTGTTCTTTTATACCATTTTGATTATAAGAACCCCAAAATGTATTATTATTAATTATTCAGTTCCTCCTATACTATGTATGATAAATATTGGACAAGAACCCTTGCATTGTGAGCAACAATAGCAAGTTACAGTTTATGGTTTAAGAAACCACATGATTCTTAATACCTTTTGCTTCCTTTTCTACTCTCCTGTCACAATCACCACAGAAGCATAAGGGGGTCTGCACAAGACTTAAGACTATTTTGTAATTTTAGTTGTTTATGTATTGTTAGAATGAAGGAATTCACCAAGTAGCCAGCTCACTAGTAGTATGCTTCTGTTTTCTTAGCTAGATTGGTTATTGGAAAGCAAATTTGTTTTGTTGCTGGGATCATAATCATAGCATTCTAGCATGGTTGCAGCCGTCAGAGCTCATAGTTCACTTGAACAGCACTCAAGAACCCAACATCACCTCCATGTCACAATGAGGTATCTAAGTAGAACTTTGTGGAAGGTTTTGTACATGGTAGGCACTTAATAAATGCTTATGTACTGGGTTTGATAGGATAATAATGCCATTTATATATTTTCTGATAGTTTAGTAATATTGACTTACAGCTTGAAAATTAGTCCTTCAATGGTTTCAAAAGTATGTTGCCAATAGCAACAACTTTTTTTTTAATCTGGTACCCTAAGCTTAATTCCATACATGAACTCTTGAGTACAGAATGCTGAGAGTATTACCTTCCTGGTCTTAGAGATTATGCATGTATTAATGCAAAACAGGATTACATTTTCTTTTTTTGGAGCCATGGATGGAGAGAGCAGGAGATGCTTCAGGTAGAAAGCGACATCCTGGAACTTTTCCTGTCCAGCTTTGCAAAGACAGTTTGATACCACCAGAGAACAACAACTGTGTCTGCCATTTTATATTATCTTTCTTCTTTGCTCCCAAATTATTGATTCTTATCAGGTATGAGTTAAATGGCAAAGAACTTGTAATCACACAATACTATCAGAGATGGCAAGGGAATTCAAAGTCATGATATAGGAAAATGAGTTGAAGGATATTGGGACATTTAGCCTACAGAATAGAAGACTTTGGGAATTAAGTATCATAGCTGTCTCTAAATATTTGAAGGGCTGTTACACAGAAGTATTAGGCTCCTTCTGGAAAACTCCTCATCACTAGAGATCTTTAAGAAGGGCTTGAATAGCCTGTCATCTGGAATAATGTAGAAAAGTTTCAGCTTTAGGTAGGGGTTGAATTTAACCTCTGAAGTCTCTTCTAATTTGCAAATCCAATGAAGTATTTCTTTAGATTGAGTAGAAACTACAGATGCAATTTTTTTTTTTGAGGCGAGGAGGTGAGGATTATAGTAACTAAAAGACCATATACTGCAGTGGTCCTTAGCCTGGTGTCCATGAACTTTAAAAAATTAGATAATGATATTTCAATATAATTGGCTTTCATTGTAATGCTATATTTTTATGCATTAAAAAAATTCAGAGTCTGTAAGTTTCACCAGAATGCCAGAAAGGTCCATCACAAAAAAGTTTAAGAACTGTTCTATTTCAATCCCCTTGTTTTACAGAATAGTAAACCAAGGCACAGAGAGCCAAAGTGAGTTGCCTGAGGCCACACAGGTAATAAATAGCAGATCCAGGTTCCCCACCAGACCCTGTGACTTGAACTTGATTGCTCTTTTGAAAGTACAATGCTGTCTTCCACTAGAAGTGTTTATCTTGAAATTTGGCTATCTAATAAAATGTATTTTCATTGTGACTTTGGACGCACTTTTTGCTCAGTGTTCAATGATATTTTTTAGCACTCATGTTAACTAAGCTAAAAATGAAGTTTCTTCTCAGATGTCTCATGATGGTTTAAAGGTAACCTTGCTCTCTCTTAGGCCTTGCCATTGTGACAGGTTTTATCACTCTGGAAAGGATTGGTACAGTGGAAAGAGCTTTAGATCCAAATCCTATCTCTGACCAGTGTGACCTTGAGTAAGTCACTTAACCTTTTTTTTGGATCTCATTTATCTCATCAGCTCCCATGAATTCAATTATCATCTATTACTAGATAATTCATACACACACAGAGGCACATATATACACATATATCTATATATACATATGTATATATGTGTATTATGTGTGTCTGTCTGTCTATCTATCTATCTATCTATCTATCTATCTATCTATCTATCTATCTATCTACCTATCTATCTTTCTCTGGCCATAGTTTCTCAGCTAAACTTCAGTTCTGACTCACCAAATGCCTATTAGATATTTTAGACTGGATTTCCAACAAGCATCTCAAATTCAACATGTTCAAATCAAATCTCTCCTACCAAACTCACCTCTCTTCTGAGCTTCCCTACTGCCATCTATAGTCCCACCATCATTTTAGCCACAAAGGTCCCAAACCTTGATGCTATCCTTGACTGGGCCCTCTATGTCACCCCATATATACAATCTTATCATTTCTATCTGGTTAACATCTCTAGCATTATTCTCTTTTTCTCTATACACACGGTCAACACCCTGCTTCAACCTTTATCATCTCTTAATTGGTCTCCTAGCCTCAAATCCCTTCCTGCTCTGATCCATCCTTCATGCAGATGCCAAAGTAACTTACCACAATCATGTCACTCCTCAATGCAATAAATTCCTCATTATTTCTAGAATAAGGTATATACTCTTTTGGCATTTAAATCTCTTCCCTACCAAGGGCCTTCCTACCTTTCTAGTTTTCTTGTGTTTTGCTTTTTTTCATTCACTCTATAGTCTAGCAATACTGCCCTATTAGCTGTTCCTCACACTGACATCCTGTATTTGCACAGGCTCTTCCTCCTTACCTCTGTCTCTTAGAATCATTGGTGGTCTTGAAGATTCAGATCAAATGCAACCTTCTGTAGGAGGCTTTTCTTTGTCCCTTCCTCTACTAGTGCCTTTCTTTATAAAATGACTCTGTGCCTACTCCATATGCATCTTGTGTGTGTATGTATATGTATGTATACATACACACAAAACTAATAATAATAATAATAATAACAGCTAACATTTATACAGTGCTTACTATCTGCCAGGAAGTGTGCTAAGCATTTTATAATTATTATCCCCTTTTTTTCATTGTACAGATGAGGAAACTGAGACAAACTTAAATAACCTGCCCAGAGTCAGGCATCTAGGAAGTATCTGATGCTGGATTTGAACTCAGGCCTTCCTGACTACAGGTCCAGCTCTCTATCCACTCCACTACCTAGCTATACACACAACACACACACACACACACACACACACATACTTTCCTCCATTAGCACCTGAATTTCTGAAGATAGAGATTTTTTTGTTTGCATACCTAGCATTTCATAAGACCCTGACATACTGTAAGCCCTTAATAAATAAATGCTAGTTCACTGATTGAAGAGTTGAATTAGATGACATTGAAGCTCCTTTCCATCTCTGAATCTGTGATCCTCTGGCTTAAAATACAGGGAAGCAATTGACAAGGTGTCTGTCATCTCAAATCCAGACAGATTATTTTAAAGAGGCTCATTCCCAGGAAACGATGATCATTTTTGACCATAGAAATTCATGAACCTGTTTACCCAGATGTGGAGGGGTTGTGATCTACTGAGGTACATAAGGTGCCTCCATGGATAAAATCCCAGATCCTTGAACTATTTAAAAGGAACCCAGAAATAATGGTGTAAGGAAACACACATACACATTCATGTACAGCTGATCGATTCTGGGCTTACTTCTCCTTGCTTTGAATCTTTGTTCTCAATTTTGTTTGCTTGTCTCAAAGACTGGCTAAAGCAGTACCAGAGGTTTGACCTTCAAGGAGCTAGGAACTTCATTAAATCCCTGACAATGCCATGATTGAATAAAGGTAGCATGTGGCAAGAGGCGAAAATAGGAACAAAATTGGGTTTCAGTATTTTGGATGCCTTGTTTGCTAGGAGTTAATGCATTTTTGATAACTTGGACCTGATCTTTTTTAGTCATATTTCCTTTCATATCTTTGAAGAGCCTTAGAGCTGAGTTTTCTTTCCTTTTTTTTTCTTTTTTTCTGATTAAAAATAAGTGGTGGTAAGTAAATGGCTAAAAAGAAGCTGAAATTGAAGGCAATGCTAAAGAAGTGGTGATTGATCCTAACTCCTTGGCATTTAGAGAGCATTTTTTTTTTATTTTGGTAGCTATTTTACAAATGCTTTTATTAGCTCTTCCTTACAATGTTTCTGAGAGGAATATTAATCTCAGTAGGTCTATTCTACAGAGCAAGAGATAGAAGTGAAGGCAAAATTCTGATGAAGTGATGGAGAAGGCAATACAATTCATTGGTGAATTTTAGGGTGCTACTTGATTTCCCCTTAGTGTTTCTGATTAACCCTGACAATTGGTAAAATGGTTATTATAAAATGTTTTATTTTTACTTTGTGTGAATAGACATGGAAATTCTAGGTTATTGGATCCAAACAACCATTGTGAACACTGACAATTATCCTCTGTTAAGGTCTCATCTACCAGAACCAGCTCACTAATCATGCAATCAACACGTTTTTAATGATATTAAATTTGGATTGGGAAGACCTATGTTGAATCCTGACTCCCTCATTTATGAACCATGTGACCAGAGGTTAATCAAACTACCTCTCTTGAGACAGTTTAATCAACTATAAAGTAGGAATAAAAATATTTGCCCTGCCTACTTCACAGTATTGTTGAGGATCTAATGTAAAAGTCTTGCAGAGCTAACTACACCCACTATTACTATTGGGCACCTACTGTATGTTCACTTCTGTGGTAAGTAATAGGGAACATAGTAGATTCAGACATAATTTAAACCCTCAACAATGTGATTTATCTATTTATTTTTCCTAGTACCTAGCATAGCGTTTTGCAGATAACCTGCACTTAATAAATGTTTGTTGAAATAATGAATACAATTAGATAAAATATTACAGATTAAATATGCAAAATATTCAAATGAGCATGTGATTTCATTAGTCCTAAAGATAGATGCATATCACAACTGAGACATACTTTTATCATTGGCAGTGGTTGTCCGGGCTCTCCCATAATTACATTACCAGGGATCCACACAACATTCTGGGGACCTACCTTGAGTTCTTGTGATGTCCCAAGGATTCCAGTGAGGAACACAGAGTGGAAGCTGATAGGTAGCTCAGTGGATAGAGTATTGGGCCTGGAGTGAGAAAGACCTGAGTTCAAAACCAGCCACAGAAATTTGCTAGCTGTGTGATCTTGGCAAAGTCACTAAACCTTTATTGACCTAAGTTTCCTCAATTATAAAATGAAGATAATGATAGCACCTACTTCTCAGGGTTGGTGTGAGGATTAAATGAGATAATATTTGTAGAGTGATTAGCCTGGTTGCCTGGCACATGAGAGGGGTTTAATAAATTCTCCCTTCCTTCCTTCCTTCCTTCCTTCCTTCCTTCCTTCCTTCCTTCCTTTCTTCCTTCCTTCCTTTACTTCCATCCTTCTATCATTATATGACTAACCAATCACAGACAAAAAACTACAGTGAAAAAACCAAGACAGGGCATAGTTAAGAGCTAAATTCTGTTTTATGGGCATCAAGTGCAGCAAATATTTCAAGGAAATAGTGTGGATTGAACCAATCAAGAATGCTTCAGGAAGAGTTAGGGTAGTAAACATTAGGTTTTGCTGAATGGTGGGAAATAAGATTAGATAAATTGGTTTTGCCAGATTATGGAGAGCTTTGAATGTCAGACAAAGGAGTATAGAGTTCATTTAAAAATAAAAATGATGGACCAAACAATAGCCTTATGTGACTGGCATAGATTGGAGATAATTTAAGAGTCAAAGAGGTCAAGGAACTGTGAGTATGAGGCCAAGTATGCAGGTGGACCATTTCAGTAACATGGAGGGTGAATTAACCCAGTACTTAGGCACAATGCCTGACACATAACAGGTGCCTAATAAATGCTTCTTGACTTACCAGGTAGTGAAGAGGAAGAATTTTACACAAGCAGAAATCAGTTAATTAGCTGGAATTTGGTCCCAGTAGGTGGCAGATAAACAATGGTGATGATTGGAGGAGGGTGGCTGTCCAATTAAGGAGCTTCAGGATTCACATAAATGGAATGCTCAGAACTCCAAGAAGATCCAAGGCAATTTCTTTAGAATATTTATTCAGAATATATGTATATATAGGCAAGTGAGAAAGAAACTGGAGATAACAGAGTAAGAGGCTTAAAGATAGTAGAATAAGAGCGACTATGATTAATAATGTATATATATATATATATATGTATATATTTACAAGCATCACCATTGTGGGGAAGCACCAACACCTGACCACCCAAGCTGGGGAATCCCAGTACAGCCATCAGGGTCCTGCACTAGAGGGTTCCAGGCAAGACGTCTCCTTCGTGGGTGAGATTCCAGTCTGGTGTCTGAATCTTACAGTGTAAGTAATGCTGAGAACAAAGAAGGCATACTGCCAGGTGTTCTTAGCAAGCATCATATCTTGTATGAGGCCTGGGACAGAGGCCAATCCCTCCAAGGCCCCCCCAAAGAACGATGTTTCCTTGGAATGGCTAGTTCCAGGAGTTGGGCAGTTATCATATCTCTTCTCAAGGACGTGGCCAGGATTCCAGGAGAGGAGCAGCCCTCATGTTCTCAGGATCCTCTGTCCCCAGACAGGTCAGGGTAATAGAAAGGTCATATTGAGTTGGGGTCTTGGTTTGTATAATCTTATTTCTCACAAAGGGGCTTACCTTGCCCTTTCAGTGGCATAGGTGGACAGAATGGATTTCGAATGATAAGAATCCAGAGAAAAGTATGATTGTTCTTTATCTGGAAGAACCACTAGGATTTTGGGAGAAAACTCCTTCTTTTCCCTCCTCTCTTCTGAACCACTGAGTCAAGAAGATTATGAAGAGAATCCAGGAATTCAGTAGGAGAGGAACAGCAAGATTAGGGTTCTATTAGGGTGAAGATATAGAGGATAAGATTTACGTTAAAGCGGAGTTTGCTTACAGTGATTCTTGGGAGTTCACAGAGCATGATGGGAAGGGGCCAGAGAGGTGGACAGTCACAGATTGAAGAAGTGGGGTGAGCTAAATATGGGGCTGATGGGCATGAAGATTCAGTTACAGGAAGTAAGAATGATAGGTCTGTGTCCACAGGAATGAGTAAGGAGCATAAGATCGAAGGCAGCATTGGTGTGGATGGGCAGAGCAGAGGTATTAGAGCTCTAGAGGCAGAGAAATATCAGGGAAGGGAGTTTTCCTAATTACATTACTTGGCCTCCTGCTCTAAGGAAATATTGGCTCTCTATATAAAGAATGCTCACATCAGCAGAACTGGCATTTTAAAATGCTAAATAGTTATGAAGATATTTTTTATTTACTTAAAAATATTAAAACTTGCTGGTAAGTTACAAAGGTGATGTTGGCATTCCATTCTCTAGGACCTTCTTTCAGCAGTATGGGCTTCTTTTTATAAAGTAGACTTGAATTAGAATAACAGGATAAACCCCCAGGAGATGTCCTTCCTCCTCAATGTATTCTAAGAAGTACTGAAGGAACAAATACTTTATCCTTTTTTGTGGCTATGTCAACACAATATAGGGGATCAACTAGTGGTTTAATTAATTAACAAATAAATTCCTGGCTAAATTGATGGCCAAATAGTGCCCTTGATTTTTTGGTTGTTCTTGAATTGACTGTGTTATTTGGGTACAGGCAAAATGGGGGAATAACACTAATAATAATTCCTCTGGGACTCTATATGGAAATAAGAAAAGAAGAAAACTCACTCACTTTGTCCATTGATTTTTCTTTTAAAGCAATTGGGGTTAAGTAACTTGCTCAAGGTTACACGGCCAGTTATTTCTGGGTGTGGTGCTGAGTATCCGAGGCCGGGATTTGATCCAGGTCATCCCGACACTGGAGCTGGTGCTCTTACTCGCTGAGCCACCTGGCCACCCCATGTCCATTGATTTTTAAGACTAGCAAGGGGTTAGGGGGAGAAGCAAGGTTTTCTGGGAAGTCTTAACCTACAGAATCAGGGCCTCATGCCAAAGCAGAAGGTGAAACTTTCTCAGAAACTGTGGACTTTGCTCTCTTTATGTTCTTCCTTAAAAACAAGTAAAAAAAGAATCACTTTAAAAATTTTCTAATATGTCTCTAAAATCTTAGTGCATGTTTAAGCTATTAAAGCTAAAAAAAACCCCAAACCCAAGAAATGTTTAAGCTAGTAAAATTTAACATTGTGATAAAACTTTTGGTATTTATTGTTATGTGAAAAAGTGCTCCAAATCACCATTGATTAGAGAAGTGCAAATTCAAACAACTCTGAGGTGCCACCTCATCCCTATCAGAAATGACAAATATTGGAGGGGATGAGGGAAAACAGGTATACTAATAGACTGTTGCTATAACAAATGACAAGGGGGGTGGTTTCAGAAAAAGGAAATGGCAAGGCTTAAATGAACTAATGCAAAGTGAAGTGAGAAGAACCAGGAGGTCATTATGCACATTAAGTGCAATGTTGTAATGACGACCAACTGTGAAAAATTTGGCTACTCTAATCAAAGCAATGGTCCAATTCAATTCCAAAGGACTCATAATAAAAAAAATTCTATCCGTCTCAAGCTAAAACTGATAAGTATTGAATCTATTGAAGTACAATTTTCTCACTTTTTATGACTAATATGGAAGTTTGCTGTACATGACCTCACATCTATAGCTGAAATAACTGTTTGTTGACTTCTTAGTGGATGAAGGAGAGTTGGGAGGAAGGAAAACTTGGAAATGAAAGTATAAAAAAAGAAAGAATCTAAAAAATAAATGTATTTTTAAAAATTAAAAAGAAAATAATTTAAGCAAAGTATCTGCTTTCCCACTGAAAATCACATTTAAAAATATTCTCAGATTCTTTAAATGATTATATGATTGCAAGTTCTTTGTCCTTATATGATTACAAATTCTTTGAAATCCCATGAGGAAAAAGAAAGAAAATCCTTCACTAGACTACATCTGGATGGGAAGTAAATGATTCTGAAGACAGATTAAAAGCTTCACAGGAAGTAATCTCTTATATGGACTCCACTTTAGGCTAGCTCTTTAGCCAACCAGAAGAGACTAGTGGTTGAACATCTGGCTCATGAAGTTTCCATCTGTACTCACTGTCTGTTAAGTCATGTATAAGAGGGTGCCATTCAACTTCCAAATGGATCAAATCATCTGCACATAGCAGTGGATTGGCAAATGATCCTGAAAAATTCACTTGGGGGTAGGTTGGCGAGAAGTTCCCGTCTGTTGGTAGAATTGCAGTATTCAAGCCCAGGAATGCCTTGTAAAAACCAACTTGATCAACTTCATGAAATAGCAAGGTTATCTCAATTTGCAGATTTTGTGTATATTTCAGTACTCATGAATTATATCCCCAAACTGTTTCTGCTCACATGAGTTAGGTGAGGCCAGATAGGAGGACAACCAAAGAGACATTTACAATCATCAGAAGTGATTTTAAGGATGACACCTGTTTAAGACAGCTAGGTAGAGCACTGCATGGTGTTGGGCCTGGAGTCAAGAAGACCTTAGTTCAAATCTAGCCTCAGATACTTCCTAGCTATGTGATCTTGGTCATTTATAATAAGTCAATTAATGTCTGCTTCAGTTTTTTCATCTGTAAAATAGGGATGATGATAGTACCCACTTCTCAGGGTTGTTTAGAATATCAAATGAGGTAATATTTGTAAAGTGTTTAGTACAATGCCTGGTATATAGGCAGCACTAGATAAATATTTATTCCCTTCTCCTCTCCCCTTCCCCCTTTGATGAAAGGTGGCCCACAGAAACAATTAAGTAGTCTAGAAATGGCATGGGGGCATCTGAGTTCTTAACTGACTTGTGTGAGAAATAGCAATTTATTTTTCTAAATTACATAGATGGGAGAAAGCAACTCAAAGATAGTTTATAGGCCAATTCCAAACTTCAGTTCCTTCAAATTCAATTTATAGAGCTTTCTATCAGCTCCTTTTAATAGGAATTTTAATGGGAATAAGTAATGATCTGTGTCATATTTCTTGAAGTTTTCCATATAAAGAAACAGACAGTTTGTCTGTCACTCTATAGTGGGACTAGGGAGAGGTTTGAAGAGTAGTAAATGAAGGTTAAAGAGGAAATGTCAACTTGCTTCCACCCTTTTGACTTGCTTGTAAGCCCTATTGGATCAATGAGTGAGAGGAGTTCTTGATCTGAGGTCCATAGATAAATTTCAGGGAGTCCACAATTCTTCAATGAGAAAAACAAAATAAAAAACAAATATCTTTTTATTTACTAATGGAATTTAACTGAAATTTAGCATTTCTTTCAATTACTTAAAGACATTATTCTGAGAAAGGGTCCACAGACCTCTGCCAAATACTGACAAAGGAGCCTATATCCTAGAATAAGGCTAAGGAATCTCTGGTCTAGAGAGAAGTCCTGCTTTTCCATGAGTTTTCAGTCCTATCTCAGGTCCTAAAAAAAGTTATCTCCTTTACATGTCTGTATATGTACACAAATATATACATGTTATTTCATATGTAATATTGCATCATCTTCCCATGGTTTCTTTTGTATTTATTTATCTCTTAATATGATGGCTTCTTAGGGTTAAAGACATAATTGTGTTTTACTTTCATCTTATAGTAGCTAGTACACTCATTTAAATGAAAGTCACATATTAGTTATATGGCCACTTAGCTTGGTACAATGAGAAAAACACTGCCTCCGGGGTCAGCGGACATGAGTTCAAATCGTGACATTTAGTTTTACTACCCAGATGATGAAAGGCAAGTTACTTGTTCTCCATGGGCTCAGTGTACTAGAAGCCTTCTAAGGTCACTCTGAGCTCTAACATAGTATGTGTGTGTGTGTGTGTGTGTGTGTGTGTGTGTGTATACACACACATGTGAGTATATTAATTATATACATGCATATATACATATACATGTACACACATGTATATGTGTATACACACACACACACACTATGAAAATCGTTTATGGAAGGAGGACACTAGCAGTTAGGAGACCAGGGTCACTTGGGAGTTAGTTGGTGCTTGAGCTGAGTCTCAAAGGAAATCAGGTAGAAATGATGAAGATGTGCACTCCAGGTGTGGGGTATAGCCAGGACAAAAGTATGAGGTTGAGTCAGGGAGGATTGTACCTAGAACAGAGAGAAGACCACTAGAAAAGTAGTACCAAACGAATCAGGTCGTGAAGAGCTTTGAATGCCAAGGCCAATTATTTTTGCTGTAATTCCTCTAAAGGGAATCCATCTTCTTCAACCACCCTGAGTTGATCATTACAAGTGTTGGAGGGGAGTTCCATGTTCTCCAGCCAAATCTTGAACTCAGCAAGGGATGGAAGTTTGGGTTTGATGGGGAAGTCCTATATATCTTAAGTTTGGTTCTCTCAGTACTGTGATCTCTTTCCTGTGGTTCTCCTTCAACAGTATGGCATCTACCTTTGAGGCAAGAAAAGGGATCTGAGGCTCAGGGCTCCTGGCATCATAATACAATGAAAATGTTTCTGAGCCTAAGAGAATCTATCACTTGCCATTTGGCTAGTTTTTAGAGCCCAGTTTTAATTTCTGAAACTACTTGTGTTATTTAAAATATATGCTCAAATAAATTCAGTCCCTAGTTTATTAATGACCAACACATACTAATGTAGATAATAATTCTCCTTCCTTCATCCCCATCCCCAACTTCAGCCCCTGTTGTTGAGAAGCTATAAGAAGGTCAAAGAGTGACCTGATCCAGGCAGGACCATTCTGCCCAATTGTCTTCTCTGCTTTCAAAAATCACCCCTTCCCCCTGAAAGTACCTTCAATTCGTGTTATTATGCTACTGGAAATTTCAGTGACTTAAAATTCATTTCAGTATTAAAAGCTTAGTTTTTAAAATGTAAATGTACTGAGATGGTTGTGGGACATTAGGTCATGTTTTAGGATGAAGTAGTGCAGATAGTTTTGAAATAGGCTATATCCTCAGTTGACAACTTCCTATTTCCATTTTTGTCCTCCTTTTCTATGTCTTTGTGATGGTTTGTCCAGGCTCCTAGTATTACATACATCTCCAAGATCTTTAGAGCTGCATTTTTTCATATCTGGCTGTAGACTGCTTTCCTCCTAACATTTTCATTAGATCTCCTATACTGAAAAAATAGGAGTTTTCATTAGGATAATGAGACATAACTAAATTGGGGATGTGTAGGTCTTTGGAGAATGGGGTTAACCTGGGTGTAGCACCCCCTGCCACGACAGCAGTAGGAGAGGGGGGAAAGAGTGATATGTAAACTTGTCAGAGACAAGCATTCTATTTCAAAATTTGGACTATGAACCAGTCCTGCACTTATGTAAAGGGGGAGGAAATTGATGCTTCTTCCTTCAGTGGCCAGAAGTAATGTTAGCAGTGTAAATACTATAATTTAGCCACATTATGGATTAAGTCATTATAGTGACTGAATTTAATCCACATAACTACCATTACACAATTGACTGAAAGATGTATAAGACATGGGATCTCATTGTGCTTATTGTTTGTTTGCTTTAAAAAAGAATTTGATTTGGTAGATCACAGCATCATCTTAAAGTCTTTGCTACAACAAAGTATCTCCCATGAATATGTCAAAATTTTATATAGTTCCTTGAAAGAAATAAAATAGAGACAACCTTATATTATGACCCTCTAGTTGTTAATATTTTTAAAATATATTTTTTATTTTATTAAATATTTCCCAATTACAAGTAATTTTTAACATTAATTTTTTTAAATTGAGTTCAAAATTCTCTCTCCCTCTTGCCCCTTTCCCATCCCTTGAGAAGCCAAGCAATATGATATTTATTATACATGTTGTCATGCAAAACATTTTCATGTTAAACCATGTTGCAAAAGAAAACATGAGAAAAAAGAACAAGAAAAACAAAGGAAGTAAAAAATATGTTTCAATCTGTACTTAGAATTCATCAGCTTTTTCCTCTGGAGGTGGATAATATTTTCATTAAGGGGCCTTTGGAATTGTTTTGTTTTTTAGGTATTCAAGTTTTATTGACCCTATTTTTAATTTGTGAATAAAACAAACATTTCCATAACATAGTACAATAAAAAAGATGACTTGCACATGAAACTACAAATCTACGATGCCCAACTTGCTATTCCTTTCAAATATGCAACAAAATTATCATGTGGATTTTTCTCTTTCCTACCCCTTGCCCCCTCCTCTGCTCCCTAGAGATGGCTACCACTAGACACAAATATGTAAAATTATTTTATATATCTATTTATCAATTATTTCTCTGGATGCAGATAGTGTCTTTCTTCATGTGTCCTTTATAGTTAATTTGGATATTTATAATAGTCAAAATACCTTACCTGCTCAAAGTCATGCTTAAAAGAGTATTGCTGTTACTGTATACAATGTTCTCTTGGTTCGACTCATTTTGCTCTTTGTGCAAGTCTTTCCATGTTTTTCTAAAATCATTGAGCTCATCATTTCTTATAGCACAGTAGTATTACATCACAACTGTGTTGGATACAGAATATCTATGTTTTTCACAGTTGATCATCCTTATAAAATGGATTTTACTGTGTATAATATTCTGCTGGTTGTGCTCTCTTCACTTTTTTCAGTTCATGTAAGTCTTCCCATGTTTTTTTCTGAAACCATCCTGTTCATCATTTCTTACAGTCCAACAGTATTCCATCACATCTGATTGTTAATATCAAGGGAGGCATAAAACATGGCCGCATATATTCATCAAACGTATTTTTGCTGTCTTGGAGAGGATCCAGAATATAAGTTGAGAAGATATTTCCTCTACGTGGCAAGTAGATTGGTAGATGACACTAGGCTTATTGTATCAAGTTCTGTAACATTTTAGAGCCTCCTCAATGAAAGCTATTACCACCCAGAAGAATTTGACTTAATTCTTCACATAGGAAAAACTAAATGGATGGAGAATGCTAGTGGATGCTGTCATCCATCATCAACTCAAATAGAAATGGATTTCTGTTGGTCACATATTGACTTAGAAAACAACAGTTTATGCTGTATTGTCCCCTCCTGGATCACTGCCTTGCCATGGCTAAGGGATTTGACTCAGTGAAACTATGAGCTATGTTGTGCAGGGTTATCCAATATGGACAGGTCATAGTGGAGAGTTCTGATCCACTGAAGAAGGAAATGGAAAACTGCTCAAGATTCTTTGTCATGAAAACCCCATGGCTATGATCTGAGGGATCACAGGGGACATGACTAACAGCAATAACAACAACAATTACAACAGCAAATGCTGTATTGTGTTTTTTTCATTTAACATTTCTTTTTTTTTTTTTAAAGCAATTGGGGTTAAGTAACTTGCTCAAGGTTACACGGCCAGTTATTTCTGGGTGTGGTGCTGAGTATCTGAGCCTGGATTTGATCCAGGTCATCCCGACACTGGAGCCAGTGCTCTTACTCGCTGAGCCACCTGGCCGCCCCTAAACATTTCTTTTACTAAATATTTCCCAATTACACTTTAATCTGATTGGGGTGTGAGGCACACTCCAAGGCCTTGAGTTTGATACCTTTGTTCTATAGTGCTCATCTATCATTACATAGCTATTAGTACTGAACAACACTGCAAATGATCAATAAACTGGTCCTAGAATTAAACAAAGGGAAGAGAAAGTACTAGGTTGCTTTTGATGAATTGCAAAATTCTTTTAGTGACCCTCTGAAACAAAAGCTAATCCTTTTAGTAGCAATATTCTTCCAGTTTTATGAAGGTGACAACCATACCACTATAGACTCTGAAGATGTTATTTTGGGGATCACCTAAAGGGCTTTGGAAATATACATATAAGGGTGAGCAGGCCATAACATATTACAACCAAGAATTGTACAGAAGTGGTATAAAAAGTATTATCAAAGAAATACATCATCTTAAAAAAAGATTGGCAGTTACATCATGAGAACATGGGGGACATGATGGATAGCCCATATGCTCCATTGGAATTCTCACAAAGTGAAGAGAATTTGAGGAAGGCCCTTTGGGTGGACACTTTGTGATTAATTTTCAAGAAGACACGGATGAGACACCTAGATGATAGACTGGAAAAAGTGGGTTGTGATATGCACCACTGGATAATCATCAGGAAAATCACAAACCCATTAGAGTATTAAAGATTTAAATTATTTTTTAATGCTAGACTGGGAACATAATCTTAGGATCCTCCCTCTCATGAGATCATGGCTTTAAAGCATATAGATCATGTAGTGCACCTTCCTTATTTTATAAATGAGAAACAAAAGAGGTCCAGAAAGGTGAGATGAGTTTCATAATGTCACACAAAGGTAATAAATGGAAGAGCTGAGAATTGAACATACAGTGAGAAGACGAATTAAAATTCTGGCTCTGAATTTTATGCTTAGGGATCCTGGGTAAATCACTAAACCTCTGGGATCCTCAGTTTCCTCATCTGTAATATGTATATAATATTTGTGCTATGTAACTCAGACAATTCATAGGATTTGGTACTTGAAGGAGACTTAGAGATTGTCTACTCTAGCCCCCTCATTTAATAGAAGAGGAAACTAAATCCCAGTGAGTACAAATGACTAGTGTTTAAGGTCATATATTAACAGAGTAACAGAGCCAAGACTTGAATCTAGGTTTTCTGACTCCCAATCTCATACTCTACTACCTTGTCACACATTTTACCACTCCATATAAATGCAAGCTATTATTATTATTATTATAGAAACACAGGAACATACATGAATGTTTGTAGTCTGATTCTGTCAGGGAATGTATCCATCTAAATGCAAGGCTAGCTGAATTGCTCTCCTCTGTTGCTTGGAATGAAATGTGTCAGAAAGCTGTAACTGAATTATGCTAACACTCAGTGCTTCTGTTGTTGCTGGTAAAATTTCCTCAATAGGACAAAACACAGATCTAAAGATTTATTTCTGGTCACCCTGTTGAGGGAAATCAATGCAGTCTGATTGCTTGCCTGAACATGCTTGCGCTTTTTTTTAATCTGAAACCACAATTGTGATTATACATGCAAGGTTCGGTTTTTGTGCCTGTCTTCACTTTCTTGCCTAAATATCATCTCAGAGAAATTGCTGAATGCTATTTGGTTTTTTTGACTATATTAAGATAAGGCCATTGACAACCAGAAATTCAAAATCCAGAGTGAGCAATGTGGTAGGGGGAGTATTTTAAAGCATTTATTTATCACTTCCACAAATAGGTTTCTCTTTGGTTCTTATCTTCATCCAGGGGACTGGATAACAGCCCAAACTGTTGTTATGTTTATGTTAAATGGAGCTGTAATGAGACAAGATACAGCAAAAAGTGGAAACCACCCTGTCCTCTCCATATCCCCCCAAAGCAACAACTCTGTCTATGAACTGCTGTACTTTATAGCATGCCCCAAAGCTTTACTGGATTTCAAAGGCAGCTTCTCCCATGGATGTCCAGGAAATTAAGATTTTGAGCCATTCTGAATACCACAAAAGCTGGATCAATTTAAAAAGAACTGGGGAATGGGAACCGAGAGGTTGTTTTTGAAGATTTTTGGAAAAGTGTTTGAAAAAAAATGCCATATGTACAGTCTCTCTGCATCAACAGAAGAGAACACCAGTCCCATATCAATAACATCTGCTGATTCTGTCTTCTGAGTAGAGTAATCAATCCTCCCCAGTAGGCTTCAGCTTACAAAAGTAAGCCTACAAACTGAGATGGCCATCTGTATTTTCTCTCGGGCTCATGGTGGTCCCCTCAAGAGCCATGGAACTTGGTTTCATGCCCTCAGGGAAGTACTTAAACCCAGAGGAGACAGAAACAGTTTCCTCAATGCCAGCTTTCCAAGAAGCTCTAGCCTCCCACTACCATTTTGCAGCCTGTCTGCCTGGCATATAAATATCACTTTCCTTAAAGAGACTTTCTAAGTCACAGCTTTCGAGGTGAGCTACCCTCTTAGCTAGTAAGCCCAGACAACAGCCTACCAGGCTTTTCTAACAGATGCTGGAAATTCTGTCTGCCCATGTGCGTGGAAGATGATTTATAGCAAGAGTCTTAGAATTACAATGATTCTTCATTAATCTACAAGCTGGCTAATCCAAAAAGTGTCTACTGGTTATATGTCTACAAGATTCCCATTAAAAAACAAAGTCATACACACGCACATACACACACACACACACACACACATTCTGTCCAGAGAATTTTTTTCCTGTGCGTTTTTATTGATGAAGATCAAAGTGCCAGTTGTACTTATAAAAGACATTATTACATTATTAACCTAATACTTTAAGACTTTCAGGTTTGCAAAGCATTTGACATATGTTATCTCTTTTGGTCCTCACAGCAGCCCTGTAAAGGAGCTGCTATTATTATCTCTTTTTTACACATGTGGTAAAGAAGGGTGAGAAGAGTAAAGTGATGTGTGTAGGGTCACAGAGTAAGTATGAAGTGGCCTTGGAACCCAGAGTTTCTTGAGTCCTAGTCTAGGGTTCCAGTCACTGTGCTATATTGCATGGCCATGACTATGGGAACTCTGTTTCTATAGAGCTCATTTCCCTCAGAGACACACTGGTATCATGCAGCCAGGTGGCACCATGGACAGAGCTAGACTTGAAGTCAGGAAGACCCCAGTTCATGCTTAATTATGTGCTCTTTGGCAAGTCATTTAACCTCTATGGATTTTTGTGTTACTATAAAATGTTTTAGTTACTATAAAATGAGGATAATTATATCACCTACCCCATAGAGGAGTTGTGAGGATAGAATGAGATAATATCTGTAAAGTGCTTTGGAAAGTTTAATGTATTATGTTTGTTGTTATTGTTTGTTTTTTGTGATTGTTGTTATATGCAAAGAGCATTGGGCTTGGAGTTAAAAGATCTGGGCTCATCGCTTGACATTATGAGACCAAGGGCAACTCACTTAACCTTGCTAATGTTCAATTTTCTCAGTTGTTAAATGGGAATACTAATAATTGCAACCTAGCTCACAGGGTCATGATGAAAAATAGGCTTTGTAAAATGTAAAGTGCTATAGAAATGCTGTTATGAAGGAATTTCAAACAGATTAAAATATCTGCATATGCCAGTGAAGAAGGTATTGTTCTTGTTTTTCAATTTGGAAGCTTGAGACCCAGGGTGTTTAAAAATAACATGTTCAATGCCTGTGTGTTGGAGGCTGCTCTGCCTGCCAACTGATTGTCAGACAAGCTCCATCTCAAGAGGGGAACGGATGAAATGATCCCACTAACTCTATCATCTATGGGACCTTCCTGTGAATGAACCTCCACCTTCTCTTCATTTCTCAACTAGCACTCCTCTGTATTTCACTATCATGCCCCAGGAAACTCATCCTGCAAGATCACTTCAGCCCTAAAATTCACAAGTCATAACTACTACCTGCCCTTGGGGGTCCTCTCTCAGCCTGGAGAGGGTGGAGCTGTAGAGTTCTTTCTATTACCACCATTTCATCTTCTGTTGTGGGATGTTATCACCCATTAGACTGTAAACTCTTTAAGGTCAGGGACTAAATTTTTTCCTTTCCTTTTCTTTTTCCTTCCTTCCTTCCTTCTTTCCTCCCTTCCTTCCTTCCTCCCTTCCTTCATCTCTCTCTCTCTCTCTCTCTCTCTCTCTCTCTCTCTCTCTCTCTCTCTCTTTCTCTCTCTCCCTCTCCCTCTCCCCCCCACCCCTCTTTCTTCACAGGGCCTGGCACATAATGTGCACTTAATAAAGACTTCTTTCCTTCCTGCACTGATGGGCCAAGTGAAAGAAAGAAGATCCCAGCAATGACTATACATCTATGAGTGACCTAAGTGCTATTTGCTATTTGTTGTTCATTGTAACTCTAAAGAAGGCATCCATAATGTGAAATGGGACTTAACTGTATTGGTTAAGATGGATGATGACTTCCACTCTTTGTGGAATCCATGTGTTGCGCATTTGTTTTCTTCCCACAGGTAACAGAATGGACTACAGTCAGTGGGATTTATCTATCACTGATCTATTTCATAGCTGGGCTCTGAAACAAAAAGACAATGGAATCCAGTTTATCTCCTCAGACCACTCTCCTTGAAGGCAGCATGTTGCTATGGAAAGAGTAGCAACCTTGAGGTTAACTGACTCCTGGGTTTGAATCTTGTTCATGACACTCATTAGTTGTGTGAAAAAAACCAAGTTACTTAACTTTTGTCATTTTAAACTAATCCCCTCATTTTACAGATAAGGAAAACTAGGACTGAGGAGATTAAATGACTTGGCCAAGATATGTATGTATATGTATATGTATATATACACATATATATCAGAAACAGGATTTGAACCCAGGTTCTCTGATTCTAAGCCAGTTGTTGTTTGTACTTTGTTTTCGAAGGGGACCAATAACATTACAGGGTTATATCTTGCCTTGCCCATGAATTATATTTAAGAGAGGAAGAGTTGCACAGTTGTTGGCCATGCTCTTGGTCCTCTTTGAGAGTGAAGGACAAATAACAACAACTTCAAAGTCTAGTGGCAGGACAAAAGTCTAGATGACCGACAATGGACCAGGATGCAACAGATGGCCTTGGCAACTTTGATATTAGACCAAGGTCTAAGCACTATACAGAAACTGCTTAGCCACCTTCATGGTTATTGGGGCAAATTGTTCTTATCCTCCCATTCCCATGGGGAAAGTCTTCCCATACTTGGGGTAGACACCCCCCTAACTCACCAGTGGTTTTGAGACCTCTCTGTTACTCTCAACCTGGTTTAGCTCATCTGCTGAGATGGATCTACCATGGTGTGACCACTCTGTATGCTGTAACTTCTTAGAACCACAGATGAAAGTTGAGTTGAATGGACACCAAAAGAGGATTAGTAGCCCTTACACCAGAGGTACTAGTACTACAGGTTTTAACTTTACCAGAAGTTGAATGAATTATTTTGAGCTATACCGGCAGCTGATAGGTATCAGAGGAAAATTTCGACCTCAAGTTTTTCCTGGTTACCAGTCTAGTACTAATCCTGTAACTATTTATAAATAGTTTTCCATGCCTTTTTTGTCTTCTATCTTTCTGCACTAGACTTTCTAGTTTTTCCTTTTTAAAGTTTCAGGCCACTCATAAACTGAGTCTCTCATCTCATGGTAGATTAGTCCCCTCCCTCCTATATTAACTTTTTCTATTTGTTAAAAATAGACATGATGACATATTGCCATGTGGCTACTTAGTCATGTTAGTTATATCCAGCTTCACATTTCCTTCTCTTATGCATCATTCACTGTAGCCCTATAATCATTTTCCCCATTGCTTGTTTTGGTATTAACCCCCCTCCATTTTTAACCATCTCTTTCTAGTAACAAACTTTATTACCATAGCTGGGATTCAATTATGGGATCTGGAGGTCCATTGTAAAAAGTATCACACACACTGATCTGTAGATGATATCCATATAATTATCTGTCTGTCTGCAATAATAACCAAGGATTCAAGATACGGACAAGACCATAGAAGTACTGTGGTCTAGAATCGTACCTGAAACAGGAATCCTTTCTACAATGTCCCTGATGACCTAGCTTCTTCCTGCAGTCCTACAGTGGCAAGGAATTTATCACCTTCTATGGAAGTCCATTTCACTTTTACTCTGATCTAATTGTACGAACATCTACTTCATACTGAGTCAATATCTGCCTTCAGGTCATTTGACCATAGATATCCCTTACTTTGTGGTACCATTGCTTAAAATGGGAAGCACCTGAATGATTTCAGAAGTCAGTGTAGGGTAGTAGAACAAATCTTGTATTTAGAGTCAAAAGATGTTGGTTTGAATTTTTTTCTTTTCCATTTACAAGCTGTGTAATCTAATACAAGTTAGGTTCTTTGCTCCTCAGTTTTTTCTTCTATAAAATGGGGGTAACAATGCCTGCAGTACCTCCCTCACAAGATTGTTATGGGGATAAAATTACATAATATATCGCATAATGCAGACTGGTTTTTAAAACTTAAGGCACTGTATAAATGCCAACTTAGTAATGAATTATTTATGTCTTCTATCAAGACTAAATGAAATCTTGGGGATAAATGAACTCTTGGAAATGAAGGGAAGTTTTTTTGTGTCACAGACCACAATCTTTAGCAATCTGGTGAAGCCTATGGGCTCCTCAGAACTTTGTCTGTTGCCAATATTCATAATTGAAGAAAATGCTCATGTACATTTCAATAAAGTTGTCTGAAAAACATTTACTTATTTAGAAGGATAAAATTTGACAGTCCTCACTAGATTCCAGTGTAATATTAGCAATATGTTTCCATGAAAAGATCTTCTGGGAGAAAAGTTGAAAATTTTTTGTTGAGGAAGAGTTAAAGCAAGTCCATGGTTATCTTAGCACTGGGAAATGGAATTGTTTTGTAGCCCTTTTTGCGGGGTTTGCATTTCTCAGGCCTCTTATACTACTTACTTCTCCTTCAGGCCAGAGGAAATCCTCTCATTTCAGATTACCCCATTAGCCCTCATATGCATATGTACTTTTGTGTCTTGAGCCTTTTTGACAAATGAACAGGATCTAATTGATAATTAATTAAATCTTTTGAAGAACAGATGGTAAAAAATGAATGCATTTTGAGGGCAACACAGTATAGAGGAAAGACTGCCAGAATGGGAGTTAGGAAATATGGATTCTAATGTCTTCTTGCCCCACTAAGATAAGGTGTGACCTTTACCACTTTAGGCCTCAAAGTTCACAGATATAAAATAAAGACTAAAATTAAATAAAATAAGGACTAAATTGCTCCCTAGATAAAGGTCCTTTCTATGAAGTTTGTTCCTCCTTTCTTTCTCTGTTTGTCAGAACCTATAGAATACTTAATAGGACAGCAGTTCTTAACTTGTGTGTGTATGTGTGTGTGTGTGTGTGTGTGTGTGTGTGTGTGTGTGTGTTATAGACCACAGTATCTGGCAATCTAGTAAAGTGTATTGGCTCCTCAGAATTTTGTCTGTTGCCAATATTCATAATTGAAGGAAATGCTAAATTTCAGTTAAAAGCTAGAAGTTAATAAAAACCCCTCTGAAATCTATCTGTGGACCACTCCTCCTTGAAATCTATTTATGGATCACAGGTTAAGAACCCCAATAATCAAGCAAGGTAGTATTAGACTTTGTGGGTAGCACAAATACGATATATTCTAATCTTAAATATTCTATGGTCTAAGGCTTCTATTTCTTTCTTTTTAATGAATACCTTATTTTATCAATTCTGTGTCTCTAAAATTTATAGAATACCACTGCTTAAAATGAGAAGCATCTGAATGATATCAGAAATCAGAACAACCTATGTAATCTTGCTAGGCTTTTTGATCCTCAGGTTTTCTGCTGTACAATGGAGATAACAATGCCTGTAGTACCTACCTTACAAGGTTATGTGGATAAAATTACATAATGTATGTGATGTATTACATAATGCAGACTGGTTTTTAAAACTTAAGGCACTGTATAAATGCCAACTGAGTAATGAATTATTTAAGTTTTCTATCAGGGATAAATAAACTCTTGGAAATAGACAGAAGGTTGAGAGCCACTAGGAACACTTTCCAGTTCACCCTTTAAAAGTTGTCCCATCTCCATTGATGCTTGATTGGGTTAAATCAAACTGTTTGCAAGCAACATGCAAAGAGGTAACAGAAATGATAGTACCAATGACTAATTCCCAGACCAATTATCCAATCAGTACAGGCCAATCCAGCTGATATTCAGACACGTGAAATAGAAAATATCTCTCACATTACATTTCTGATGAGCTAGCAAACAGAAAGAAAATAGCTAAGTACTAAAAACAACCCTGAAGCATTCTCCATATCCCTTGCTGCAGCATCTTAGCATTCAGAGGCACAGATCTGGGATTTAGACACTCTGGAAAAGGCATGACCTTGACTCACCATGTTGTGCAAAGACGCATCATTTCAGGGATGAACGAGGTCCTGCCTGAACTGCTTTTATTTGTCAGGGAGTGGCGAGGTAGGAAACACCTGGAAGTGTGTATTCTAAATCTTCATAGAGTACTGAAGCAATCTATTTCTGTCGGTTCCTCATAGTAGGGGCCATTCATCTTGCTGCAGTAGTAAAGGCCATAAAAAGAAACAAAATGGTTATTTTCCCATGAATCAGCTTCTTTTTTTGGAACATTCTATCTCCCTCAACCCTCTCTGTATACAAGCTGGCATTCCTCTTAGGATCCAGGCTTTGGCAATAGAAGGGCACATGCCATATTGAAAGCTGGGTAGACTGATGGAGACAAAGGAATAGATCCTATGCCAATCTGACCCAGCTTTAAACTTTGTGGATGCTGGCAAGCCTTCTGTGCAGCCTGAGTGAGAAATGAAAATGGCCATGTCTATCCCTGAGCCATACTGATGGCATAGATTAATGAATTTCTAGGGCTGAAAGGGACATCCAAAGATATCTAGTCTGATCTCTTCATTTTACAGATAAGGAAACTGAGGCCTAGAGAAGAAAAGTGACTGCTAAATCCTTCTCCTCCAGTCCCTAAACCTGTCAGTAGAAGTTAGGAAAGAACTGGGGCAAGGCGTCAGTGAACAAAATTTTGAATCAAGCCATATAACAATCTTGACCTAATGCATTTTGTTACTCCAACAGTGCTAATGTGTCCTCATGTTGCCTGCCTACTACCTTCCAAAGCTTGCCATTTTTATCTTTTCCACAACCCTTGGAACCACTCACACTGAAACATTCTTATATTTAATCATCCCTGACCCAAAACATTATCTAATGAATGTCATAAAAGCAAACTGGACAGATAGGAGAGTGTGAAAGAGCTTTATCCTGGCAAAATGCATTTCTTCCTAAAGATCGTATCCAGATCTTTGTTGTGCGATAGAGTAATACAAGTTGGCATTTATATTTCACTTTCCTTTTATGAAGCCTTTTCACATGCATTATCTTAGTTCATAGATTTTGGACTGAATGAGACTTCAGGACAGGAATGTGCTGAAAGATTGTGAGAGTTGATTGTTTTTCAGTCTATATTCACGATTTTCAGTGTGAGTATTTATGCCTTGGAAATTGGCAAATGTTACAAATTAGGGACTGCTTTATTGTTTCATTGTATATATTTAAGAAAGTGGGTGGAGAAAATAATGTTAATAATGCAGATTAAATTTATGTATCAAGCATTTTTCCCCTTGAAACCGGTTGTTAAACATTTACCAGCATAATCCCCAGCTTAGAGGGCACCTAGTTCAATATCCTCATTTTATAGATGGGCAGACTGAGGCCCAGAAAGATGGAGCGATTTGTCCAACATCCTACAAGTTAAGTAAGAGGCAAAGCCATGATTTGAACCCAGCTTCTCTGATTCAAAGTCTAACTTTCTTCCCATTGTATACCACATTGTTTCATTGCCTGTTGTACTGGCATGCTAATGCTGGTAATTTCAGGCTAGGGAAGGGAGTAGATGGTGAAAAAAAATCTGGTGGGAGAGATCAGAGATATAGAACTGGAAAAGAGACCTCAGAGGACTTCTAATATAACCCCTTCATTTTGTAAATGAAGTAATTGAAGCCTGAGCAGGCTTTGAGAGACTTGCCTAACTAAGCTCACAAAAGTAGTGATAAAACTGAGACTTGAACCCAGATCATTGGACTTCAGTTCCTGGGCTCTTTTTTCACTATAACCACACTTCCTTCCTTGATAAGATATTTCTGGTCAGATAGCCTGAGTTGTACTCTCAACTCATCCCCTAATAGTGGCCACTTAAGGCATCCCTTCTTAAGGATGTCCCTAGGTGTGAGCACACCCATCCTTGAGCACATGACAAGCTCAAGGATCCAGGTCTGTTCTCTCTCAGCCAGACAGGAATGAAAAGGAACCTCCTGGATTTTGGCTTTCTTAAGAAAGATTCATCCAGAGTCTGTGCTCCTTAAAATACTGCCTCTGGGCTCTCTTTAGTGTTGAGAAAAGTGCCTTCTTATCACCATGAACAAACTAGAGTCAGGGCTAAAAATGCAACTCCCTTACCCTGAATGCTTAATCCACTGCTCAACCCGTAGGCATGCCTGTCTTTTGACTTCCAGAACTTGTCTGGCCTGGAACAAATCTGCATGCACACCTTTGCCTGTCTTGGCACATTTGTATGCACCCTAATTCTTACCCCTGAAATGCTGCCTTATCCCAGACAACTCAGAGTACTTACAGTCTGTTTCACTTTTCCTTTTATCCCCAAATGACCATTTCAGACCAGTACATGCTTCAATCAAACTCGCTTGCATCAGACTGGTGGTATTAAGATCCGCCTTCTCTCCATGACAGATTTAATGAAAATAAAGGTCCAGACACACAGCACTATTTAAGGAAATAGCTAAGCTTTCTTGGATGCTGTCACTACAATGGATAGTTCCATTCAGTCAAGTTAAATTAGATTGATTTCTTCAAGTCTCTCATCTTGAACTTATATTTCATCTCAGAAAATCAATATGGTGGGCTCTGAAATCTAAGAAGTGTGTACCCTTCTGTCCAAACCTGTATCACTAGATAGGAGTTTAGGAAAGCTTTTCTGTCAAGCATCTTCCTGGTTCAGCAAAAGACACAGCATCTCTTAATGAAGGTGAAATGGTAACTTAGAGAAATTTCTGATCTCTGATGTGGTGGATACTCTGACATATAGACAATAGGCCAAAAATTAATTTTAAACCCTGAGAACATTTCTGTAGGAGGGAAAATGGAATTAATGGATGGTTTGAGTCTAGTTTTAAGATTTCAATACTTATAGACATGGATTAAAATCATAATAACAGCAATCACAATAAAAGCTAGTGTTTATATAGTATTTTAAGGTTTGCAAAGGCAATTGTGTGATGGAAAAAAAAACAAACAAATAAAGTTGGTAGAAAGGATGGTGAACTAAGGACACAGAGGTAAAAAAATACTGTCAAGTGAAAGCTGAATCAGTATCACAAGGAAAGAAGGAAAGAAGCATTTATTAAATGCCAACTATGTGGCCAGCATCATGCTTTACAAATATTGTCTTATTTAATCCTCACAACAACCTTCAGGAGGTAAATATTGTTATGATCCTTAATTACAGTTAAGAAAACCAAGGCAGATAGAGGCTAATTGAATTGTCCAGGGTCTCCTACCGTGTTGCCCGAATAAATAAGACCTATCCCGAAAATAAGCCCTCCCCTTACTGTGTAAGATTCCTCTAAAATAAGCCCTCCCCCAAAAATAAGCCCTATTGAGATTGCTACTGTAGTGAAGGTGATCCCCTGCGCTACACGTTATATTACGGTACCCTCTGTATGCACCGTCCCCCCTCCCCCGTGAAACTCACGCCGCGCTCCGAGCTGCATCCAATCAGAGCTGCAGCAGTGAGCGCGTCATCCTGTTCTTCCCCAGTGATTTGCTTATTGAATAAAGGTACATTTTTTGGTTCACATTTACCTGTTTATTAAAATTGCTGTCAATGTTCATTAAAATAAGCCCTCCCCTGAAAATAAGCCCTCTGGTGTTTTCTGTCCAAAAAATTAATAAGACAGTGTCTTATTATCGGGGAAACACGGTAGCTAATAATTGCCTGAGGCTAAATTTCAGTTCAGGATTTCCTGACTGCAGGCCCAGTTCACAATCAGCTGTCTTAGCTGATATGTGCATCTTCGTTGTCCCTAAGAAGACTACAAGGGATCATATGAAAATATTTGGTTTGGGATTAGGCTGTAGACATTCACCACCAAGAAAAACAAAAAGGGTATCAGTTTGACAAAGCGGTTCTTCAGTTTGGAGCTCTCAACTTTCTTTGGTGTTATATAAAGTTGGCTTCTGGTTTCTCTGCAGCTGAATAGCTCCCCCAGGTCCTCTTCTTTATCTGACTATCTGCTGCCATGTGACTGTTTTGGTATTCATAGCTCTATCTTCTGGTAATACTGTAGACAGTTCAACTCCCGGCTGAAACTTTCTGACTGTATCTACATACACAACTGCTTAGTAACCATTAGGATAGACAAAACTATCAAACTCCTTGTATTTTAGATGTGATCTATAGGAATCAGAAAGGGACTACAAAATGATCAGTTTAATATTTGTCAATGTCTTGTAAATTTAGATCATTTATGGTTGATCTCATTAATTCTACTTTTAAAAAGGATAAAAAGAAACAAAGTGACAACAAAAACCCCCATATCACAAACTGACTAGAAATGACTTAATGACTTCATGCAGTTATGACTTAAGTCAGTTTACCATTTGTTGTCAAGCTACGGTAAAAGTTTTAGTAGAAAGGAGGCTTAAAATAATGGGCAAGTTGTTTTTGTAAAATCTGTAAACTCACTATCTATCCTCTCCCACATAGATTATTATAATAGAATTATCGATAAAAGTGGAAATTAAGGACAATAATGTTCATTTGTAAGATTAAATACAAACACATCATGAAATCTTGTGTGTATTGTTAGTTCAATATATCTGGAGTGACTATGGAGGGAGTCTAAGAATTTTGAGGCTTGATTACATGAGCAAATAAGAAAGAACTCCTAAAATACTTTACCATCTATATAAGGAGTCTCTCTTGTAATTAAACTCTGCCCACAATATTCCTCATGACATCAACAAACATAAATTGTCTTGTTTTATGCTTTGCCTAATGTTGACAAATAGAGGATTATTGGACTGTTATCTTTGTGGCTTGATCGATCACTGTTACATTTTCTCCGAGTGATAAAAACGCTTTTATTGTAACTAAGAAAAGACGAATACAGAAGGATCCTATATGTTCCATACTTTTCAGTCAGTTGTGTGCTATAGAAAATCACCATTCAAAACCTTGTTCCTTATTCATATTTTCATTGAGGATACCCTCAATACGTGAGTAGATTATTCTGATTAAAAAAATGTAGAAATGAGAAGGAAGGCTTTTTTTTGGTAGTTGCTTATGTCTTCCTGATGGCTTTTTTTTGTTGTTGACATCACAAAAGAAGCCATTGTCCCATATTTTTGCAGTTGTTTGGTTTCTTCTTTGAAGTATCTTGAAAATTGATCCCTCCATTTTTTTCTAAATATAAGTTGTCTCCATCATGGATTTCTTTTGTATGTATTTTAATCTGTTCCAGTTACCACCCTGGACTTCATCTAAATTGCTATTTTTACTTCTTCATGTAGTACATGAGGATTTCTCAGATGTTAGAATATAAATGTAGATTCCATTATCAATGAGGATGTGACTAATGCATTATAGAAATATCAACAAAAGTATTCCATTTTACATTGTGCTTTTCATATTCCAGTTATATTTTATAATACTATGAGAATGAGTCAATTTAGTAAGGTATAACTCTGGATTTTTTTTTGTACTCTTTACCCCCCTCAATATTGCCTTCTACTTTTTTAGGAAACAAAATTGCTTCCAGCAACCATCTCCCTATTTTTAAAATGGGTTTGCATTCTGAACTGGTATTATCCTGTGCCACCATGCTTTGATTCTTGAGAATGAGATCAAGTGTGTTTTGACTGATTTCTTAGTTCTTTTGGTGACTGTTTGAGATTAGTATGATTTCTGTAAGACATGGTGAAAATCCAAGTCAAAATATTTACCTATAACAAAAGCATGTTTGAATAGATAATATTTAAGCTGTTCTTTTTTCAAATTTGGTCTTGAATTGGGCCTTTTTTTCTAAGTAGTCTTTGGCCTAGCTGAACACAGGCTGATAATTTGAAAACAATTCCCACATGAGAAAAAGTGATTTTCCTCTATACTCAGAAGGAAGATGTTTGATGCTTTCCATTTTCAATTCTTCTTTATACTCTTCTTGAAGTGAATCTTCATAATATATAGAGATGAGCTTTCCGTATTGCTTATAAATATTTGTCCTCTTTCATTTCTTAAGGCTGATACTTAATACTAATGATAGTTAGGACAGGTTATATTTTTCCCTAGAGAAGGGAAGTGTGAAAATAGAGGCAGCTGGAGTGACTAATAATCATTCATGAATTGAGTTCCCAACTCTGAATAATTTCACCAATCCCTGTATTTAGCCTTGTCTGATCTGTTCAAGATTGGTACATTTTTTTTTAAGCAATTGGGATTAAGTAACTTGCTCAAGGTTACATGGCCAGGTGTTTCTGGGTGTGGTGCTAAGTGTCTGAGCCCAGATTTGATCCCAGGTCATCCCGACTCTGGGGCCGGTGCTCTTACTCACTGTGCTACCTGTCCACCCCAAGATTGGAACATTTGTAAGAGGTTTTAACTCCCATTGTTTTATTCAGTTAAAAACCCATAAATCTTAGAATCTTGGAGCTAATCAGTATTCAAGCTATGTTCTAGATAGTCCAACAATTTTAGGGGCAACAGTTCATTTCCCCACACCAGGCAAAGATGAACATTGGTGAATGACAGTGAAGTGAACCAAGATTTATATACATCCGTGGTTTGTTTATTGTCTAATAAACCCAGCAATTAGGGCAACTTAGCGTGAGGCTTTATCTATATTCCTTGGAATACTAACACCGACTAGAACAAAATGAATCATATTTGTATGTGCATGTTATCTCTTTATTCACCCACCTGAACCTTGAAATCACTGGTATCAAGTTCTTTGTTGCCTTGGCTTGGAGGATTTTGTCATGTTCTTATATATTTTTCTCTACCTTATCTTCTGCAATAAACTTCAACATATAAGCTGTAATTATCTTCATAAAGCCTTCTTGCTTCTTCTCACCATGATCTTCACAGATTGAAGTGTTCAGGGATACCATGCAGCGATATCCTATTGCTCTCAGACACAAAGAGTTCAATAACACCGAGTACTTTATTTGTTAATCGAAGGAAAACTTCAGGGCTATCTCTCCATATTGCCATTATTTCCTAATGTCTTCTGGTTTCATTTGTAGAGAAAATGTCAATATTGATTTTTTGGTTCTTTTAATAGTGCAGTAACTTGTTGGCAATTGTACAGAAATCTCCAATTTTGATAATCAACAATTTAAATTAATCAGGTGATCATTTATTTAGAGCTGGAAGGGACTTTAAAGACCATCTACTTCAACTTGTCTTTTTAAAATTTTTTTAATATTTTATTTTTTAGTTTACATCATTCATTTACACAAGGTTTTGAGTTACATATTTTCTCCCTATTTTTCCCCTACCCACCAGCCCAAAACAGCGATACCACTGAATATCCCCTCCCTCAATGTGCTTTCTCCCATATCTTCCCCCATCCCCCCTCTGACTTTCCATTAGGGCACAGTGGATCTTGATGCCCTGTTACCTGTATATCTTATTTCCCAGTTACATGTAAAATAATAATGATAGCATATATTTTTAAAGATTTGATTTTAAAACTTTGAATTCCAGATTCTTTCCCTTCCTCCCTCATCACCCACCCCTATCGGGAAGATAAGCAATTCAATATAGGTTGTACCTGTGTAGCTATGCAAAACATTTCCATAGTGGATATATTGTGAAAGACTGACTATACTTCCCTCCATTCTATCCCACCTCCCTCTTGTTCTATTCTCTACTTTGATCCTGTCCCTTTTCAAAAGTGGGTGCTTCCAACTTCCCTCCCCGCCAGCCTTCCCTCCCTTCCAACATCCCTCCTCTCATCCCCTTCCCCCCTACTCTCCTATAGGGTGAGATACCCTATTTAGTGTGTAAGTCATTCCCTCCCTAAGCCAAATTCAATGAGAATAAGGTTGACTCATTCCCTTTGGCCTTCCAGTTCTTCCTCCATTTTTCCCTTGCCTCTTCCATATGAGATAATTTACCCCATTCTTTCTCTCCCCATCTCCTCTCATTATATTCCTCTCTCACCTCTTAATTTCACCTTCTAAGTATCATCCCTTCCTATTAAATTGGTCCTGTGCCCTCTGTCTATGTATACCTATACACATATATACACACACTCACATATGTGTTCATTTGCCCATATACCCTCCTATATAGACATATATATGTATGTGTATATATATATATATACATACACACACACACACACACACATATATATATATATATATATATATATATATACACATTTCTATTCCCTTCAACTATTCTCATGCTGAGAAAAATTTCATGTTACATTTATCATTTTTTCATGTAGGAATGTAAATAATTCAACTTTGATAAGTTCTTTATGATTTCTTTTCCTTGTTTGCCTTCTAATGCTTCTCTTGCTTCTTATATCTGAATGCCAGAGATTGTGGTCTACCTGCATGGATTTCAAGTCAATGAGCATTCCCTAAGTGTTTTTTATGTGCCAGACACTGTGTGCTAAAGACTAGGAATACAAATACAAACAAAAAGAAAGACCCTTCTGCCCTTAAGAAACTGACATTCTAATAGGAGAAAACAGTTCATAAAAGCAAGCTGAAAAGAGTGGGAGGTAGGGAAAGGAGTACCCACATAGGAGTATATTGGAGAAAGCCAGGAGTGTCAGGAGTAGAGCCTAGAAATAAATGAAGACGCAGCTGACCTGGGCAATTTTCTTAAAGTTGGAAAGTCTGAGCAAAATAAGCCAATCAGAGAAAGAGGATATAGGGCAGAGGGTTTTTGTTTTGTTTTGTTTTGTTTTGTTTTTTTAGTGTCAAAAGTGAGGTGCATTTTCAGGGTGCAGAGATTTCTCTGACATGTGTGATGGGGAAAGTCCAGAAAGGCAGGAGTGCAGCCTGAATAGCCTTCAAAAACCCAGGGTCACCTGCACCACACAAAGAGGGCTTGGAGAGGGGGTTTTATTGGATCTATGTTAACAAATTATTGGCCAGTCCCAAAGATCAGCTCTGCCTAGAAGTTCTCATTAGTGTTACTAATAGAGTTCTTGCAACTTTTTAACTAGAGGACCCCTTTTATATAAAAGTCTTTCCTGAAAACTAGAACTGAAAGTTTATATAGTATTACTCTCTGCAAAACTGCAAAATTCTTTTTGGACTTTGAACTTCCCCTTTAGTTACATCACATTTACTTTTATCTTACGTATTTGGGTAAATGTCTTCTCCTTCCCCATTCTATTGTTTATTGTAAGCTTTTTTTTAATGAAAGGACTGCTGCATTTTACATTTTTGTATCCCAGTGCCTAGTAAAATTCCTTACATTTAGTAGATGCTTAGTGGAATTGAACTGATTTGTGGTGGTAGAAAATTGTTGCAGAGGTGTTTCAAATTCTTGACAACTCTCCTAGGAAATAGCTTCTGGGGAAGCATTTAAATCTGAGCAGAAAAAGACAACACAAAGAACATCTTCTAAGAAAACCAGAATCAGCAGGGGCTGACTCATCCTAACCAGGTGTCAATAGATTCTACCCACATTATGACCCTCTATCCTCATTTCTTCTATGAAAAGATTTCTTCTGTGTCGATGCTGGGCGTCACAGACAAATATTAACTGCTTCCTTCCTCCTCTATAGGGCAAGGAGGTGAGAAGCTGTAGTTATCACACCTCTGTGCTTTTTTGGTCTTATAATCAAACAGGATTTCACATCCTGTTGACTTCTTTTCTGTAGTCAAAGCCCCCAGTATATGATTAATTCTTCAGGTGTGTGTGTGTGTGTGTGTGTGTGTGTGTGTGTGTGTTGTGTAGATCTTCTTTATCTATTACCAGAAGAGGCTTAATTGGGCTACTCAGAATAATTTATTTTTCCTTTCCAAGTATTAAGAACAACAACAACTGAAATGAACATGGTACTTTATAGTTTGCAAGCACTTCACATATAATATCTCATTTGAGCCTTGCAATAATCCTGAGGTATGTGATTTTATTATTTGCCATTTTACAGATTGTAAAATTGAGACTGAGAGAGGACAAATGATTTGCTCTCGTTCCCACAGCTAATGAAATAAGAGAACTGTGATAGGTATCATCCATTTTATCTTGTTTACTGGTATTTCTTTAGTTTTTTCTTTTTTCCCCCTCAGAATATAATTCCTTAGTGGTTTCAATTATTGAGCTATTCAAAATTTCAGAATGTTTAAAAAGTCATCATGGTTGTTTTTTCTCATTGATTGTCTGGTTTATTTTTACCATTCCTTTTTTTTAGTATTAGAGGTCCCCCCCTCCACAACCCTCCCAACTGCCCTTTCTGTTGTTTTCTGATGTTGCCTTGAAAAGGGTGTTCCATGCAGCTGTGTTCAACTTGCCCATACTTAAATATTACTTTCTCCTCCTCCTCCTGCTCCTCCTCCTCTTCCTTCTTTTCTTCCTCCTCTTCATTTTTAAAATGTTTATTTATTTATTTATTTTTTAAAGCAATAGGGGTTAAGTAACTTGCTCAAGGTTACATGGCCAGTTATTTCTGGGTGTGGTGCTGAGTATCTGAGCCCGGATTTGATCCAGGTCATCCCGACACTGGAGCCAGTGCTCTTACTCGCTGAGCCACCTGGCCGCCCCTAAGCAATTGGGGTTAAGTAACTTGCTCAAGGTTACATGGCCAGGTGTTTCTGGGTGGGTGCTAAGTATCTGAGCCTGGGATTCGATCTCCAGGTCTTCTCAACACTGGAGCCAGTGCTCTTACTCGCTGTGCTACCTGGCCGCCCCAAATGTTTATTTTTTTAATTTGAGTTCTAAATTCTCTCCTTCCCTTCCTTTGTGGAGTGCAGTCTCATGAAATAAGATGAAAGATTATATCTTTATAGTAGAGAACTTGGAATACAAAAGACTTGGCTTTGAATCCAGGCTTAAAGGGAAACTTATTAGTTGTATGATCTTGGGGAAGTCATTTAATGTCTCTGGTCTCAGTTTTCTCAAGTGTAAAGTTAGGGGGTTGGAATGGATCACATCTAAGGTCTTTTTCCAGCAATTAAATTTTATAGATGAGGAAATTGAGGGTCTAGAGTGTCTCATGTTGACTCTGTAGCTATAACATCAATGGATACATGGGAAAAATACTGTGGAAATAGAATTGGGAAGACTTGGAAAGTGATTGATAAGGAGATTGTGTGAGGAGGAAGAATCAAGAGTGTCTCTGAAGTCATGAAACTGGTTAACTTGGAGGAAATTGAAGTCTTTGACTGATTTAAGTTATGGAGGTGGTGATTTGATTATGTCACATCTTTGTAGTCTAAATTGTGTCCTGAAATCCCAGGTGCATATAAAGGAGCAGACAGACCTTTAAGAGAAGAGAGCAGAGCTGAGCACAGATAACCTGAAAACAGAAAGCAGACTTGGGTCTCAGGAATCATCTGTTTATCCATGTATCCTACTCCCAGAGAACCTCCAGCCCCAGAGATGACAGCCAAGCAGAAACATTGATAGAACCTCTCAGCAGAGGTACTATGTTTCCCCAGGTAAGGAAGGAATCACATGGCATGAGAGATGGCAGCACCCAAGTGCAGCTATGGTAGAGTGGTGAGAACTTCCAGACCCAACCTTCTGGAGGAGCAGTGAGATTTCCAGGGCATAGATTTCTGAAGAAAAAAGAAATAGCAAGATCTGGGAATAGAACAGCAGCAAAGTTCAGAGCCGGTCCTACTATTATCCATGAGACCAATCAGACTATTCATGTCCAGTGGTAAGTAGCTTGCTTCTCTAGCATTCTCAAGTACAAAATTTCCCCTTTGGGGAACCAACAGAACTCAAGGTAATACTGTAAGCTCTAAGATTGTTTAAGCTTTTAAGGTATGCCTGAGGTAGTAAGGTTAATATTCAATGGGAAATTAAGAGTTGATTCTATTAGCTCTAAGTTCTAGACTCAGAGTCTCAACTTTTAGAGCAGTAGGCAATATATATTGTTGGCTTACTTTATGTATGATAGACAGCATGATGTACTAGATACCAAGGCGGCCGTGGAGCAAAGAAATCAGGGGTTCAAGATTTGCTTCTGAGAGATCCTAATCAAGTTATTTCATTTTTCATTGTCCCAGGTAATTCTCTAAGACTACAAATTACAGAAATTTTGCCAATCTGCACTAATTGGTAGTGGGACTTTCCTCACTTGAAAGTTCCTTCTGACAATGAAATTATAGGTCCGGACCAAATTTCATTTACATTTATTCTGGACTAATGCCTCAGGACGCATCCACAAGGGTAATTAATTTGACTGCTGTGAGAGTGGATTTGGCTTTTCCCAACTACAGAGACACAGAATGTTAGAGCTGGATGGGAATTTGGCGATTATCTGTTTCAACTCCTTCATTTTACATATGAGGAAAATGGAGCCTAAAGACAAAGTGTCTTGACTACTGTCGTATGCCTAATAGGTGGTTACTGGGCTTGGAGTAGACTCTGGCTCTGCTGATGCTCAGACTTATACTCTTTTCATTGTATCTCCATCATAACAGCAGAAACTGAAGAATAGAATGTATCCCCAAAGGGATTGTTGTTGTTCATTTGTTTCAGTCATATCTGACTATTTGTGACCTCATTTGGGGTTTTCTTGGCAAAGATACTAGAGTGGTTTGCTATTTGCTTTTCCAGCTCATTTTACAGATGAGGAAACTGAGGCAAACAGAGGTTTAACTGATTTACTCAGGGTCACACAGTAAGTGTCTGAGACTGGATTTGAATTCAGGTCTTCCTGACTCTAGGCCTTGTACTCTATCCACCCTGCTGCCTAGCTACATCCCCAAAGGGATAGTCTGAGCTAATTATTAACATGATCAAAGCAACAATGCTGATGGTTTTATGTTTATTTAAGTTATTTGAATAAATATGTGAAACCACTGGATTGGGCACTGGAGAGAGGATTATTCGGTTTCGATTTGAGTTCTGTGATTATTGTTGATGGGTTGTGTAGGTGGATAAAATAAGAGTGAAGGCCATAGTAAATCCTTTCCAGATTAAGAATGGAAAGTTCATTTCTTTTCTACAAGGCAACTATGGCATAGTAGAAGCAGCTGGGGTGTAACAGGAAGCAAAGCCTGTCTTTGAGTCAGCAGCACTTAGGCAGGGGTGCTCTGTGGGATGAGACACAGCCATGGCATAGGGCATAGTGGATAGCAAGCTGGCCTCTAAACCAGGGAGATCTAGCTTTCACCCACTATTCCTGACTCCCCTTTCCCTCCCACACACTTAGCTATGGGACCTATGACACGTCACTTAAAGTTCTAGGAAACTTTCAAAGACTCTGTTTCAGGGAAGGTGACAACCTGATTTGGTAGAGGGTGTTTTTTTTTTCACTTCAAGTACCCTATGCTTAAGGGAGTTGGAAGCATGGTATTTTCCCTACCTCCAACCCAGTTTATTGCATGGTTCCTTTGCTTTGGGTGAGGGTGAACAGGAGCTTCACTCCCTTGGATGCTTCTGGAAAGAGAGTGAGATTACCCCAGTCTGGCAGTTTTAAAGACTTGACCTGTTCTGGCTACTCAGACAGCGAAAAAAGGCTACTCACACAACATGCTAAGGGCACACAGGATATCTTCTCCCAGAAGCAGATCCTTGCTGTCTCCTACATGGGCTCCTCCACTGTAGGGATCTGGGTATACACAAAGCCTTGTTTCACTCATATAGTGGATCAAGTATTGCAAATGGAGTCAAGAAGACCCAACCCTGTCCCCATTTCTGTCCTATTATCCAGGTCAAGTCAATAAACCCTTGTGAGCTTCAGAATCCTCATCTGTAAAGTTAAGATTATAGTACTTGCACTACATAGATGGCAGAGTTATTGTAAGAAAAGCCCCATGTAAGCCCCAAGTATTGTATGAATGCGAGTGATTTCCTGATTGTGTTGAATATATAAAAGATTCCTTCCACCTCAACATCTAAAGCCATTTATATCTTCATGAGTCAAATAGTCTACTTATTGCAATTGTCTTTGACTCTTGCACCACAGAGGAGATACATTTTGCAAATATCTTCTACCCCATTTATCATCTTTTTTTTTTTTTGGCAAACAAGAGTCCTTGCACATATTCTATCTACTCTGCTAACAGGTGCAGAGGAAGGAATGCTAAAAGTGAGTCAGAGGACCCTGGTCCAAATTGTAGCCCCACCACTTTCTTATGTGATCTTGACCACCAATCTGAGTATCATTTAACTCATTCAAAAAATGAACATGTTGTTCTGGAGAGTCTCTCCCGCCTCTGAATTTATAATTCTATGGGCCCATGTCCATAAAGATGCTTTTTTTTCTTAGTTTGCCTCTAATTTAGTTTTTGAATGGTTAGTGTATAATTTTGAAAAAGAGTTCATGTCTTTCTCTGTATCTCAGTCTATCTCCCTCCCTTTGTTTCTGTTTCTTTTTCTCCAAAAGTCTGTTCCTGTTTTCTCTCCTTTTCTCTTTCACTCTATCTCTGCCTCTGTCTGTCCATCTCTCCATCATTCTATTTTCTCTCTAAGAAAAGTAACAATTTTTATAGATAATTTTGATTCTTACAACACTGTGACATAGTTACTTTGATAAATAAATAAATAAATAAATAAATATATATATATATATATATATATATATAATTGACCCTATTTTATCAGTGATAAAACTAAGACTTAGGGAAATAAAATGACTTACCCATGTATCATACAGGCAGCAAGAATCAAAAGCAGTATTTGCATCTGGGTCTTGCTGATTCTACTTAAAATACTTTTATCTATCATATTAGTGAAACTGGGCTTTGTACATTCCCAAATCATGTAAGATGGAGAAACCCATGTGGGAGATGGCAGGGATCTGCTTCTGGGAGAAGACATAGCATTCCCTTACTATGCTGTTGGAAGCAGCCAGTTTCCATTGGCTAAGTAGCCAGAACAGTTGTTGTTGAGTTGTTTTTAGTTGAGTCTGATTTTTCATGAGCCCATTTGGGGTTTTCTTGGCAAAGATACTGGAGTACTTTGCCATTTCCTTCTTCAGCTTTTTACAGATGAGGAAGCTGAGACAAACAAGGTTTAAAGTGACTTATCCAGGGACACACAGATAGTAAGTGACTGATGCTGGATTCAAACTGATGAAGATGTCTTCCCATTTCCAAGCCCAGTGTTCTATATCAACTGTACCCCCTAGCTGCCCTAACAGCTAGAGCCTGCTGAGTCTTTAAAAAACATCCAGAGGAGTGAAGCTCCTGTTCGCCAGAGGCATAGGAACCATGCAATAGGTTACAGGTGGAGAGGACTACCCTCACCCCAATTTCCTCAAGGTTCTTCGGCACTTAGAATCAGGTTATTGTTGTTTATTTTTGTTTTGTTTGTCTCTCTCAGCATCTGGTACCTGCATTAGAGTCTCTGGGCCCAGGGGCTCAAGCCATGATGACCCTGGAGGCAGGATTATGTCATATGCTGCTGCCAGCTCATTATAGAAACCTTGAGAATCCAACATGCCAAACAAGACTCTAGTCTGGGGGGTATTTGGATTCTAAATTTGATGGGATCATGCTATATTAGAACAGAGTTAAGCTGTGAATCTAATCTCCTTCCTCTACTCAGAGACTAAGATAGTGTGTATGAGGAAATACAGCACCCCTATCTGGGGGTCAATACTTATTCGTACCACACCTTTGAAATGAATATTTTTTTGTTAAAGTTAATATGACTTCTAAGTGATTAAATGGAATTGGAGTGCTTAGACCTTCAAAAATTGGAGATTACAATTGGTGGAGGCTTGAGGCAATGGTAGAAACCAGACTCCCTCTAACTCCTTTAAGGGTACTGGAGAACCCTGAGGGATGGGGAAAATGTGACATACCTGACCTTCATGAAGTGGAGACCAGAGTAGTTATTGTTACTTTCTACTTCCTTTGAAAGTAAAGGCTTGATATTGAGCTTCTAGTTTGGGGAGGTGGGAAATGGGGCATCAGTGATCCAGTTCATAGGTTTGGAACTAAAAAGAGCCTTAGACACCATCCAGGCCTATCACCTCATTTCAAAGATAAGGAAAAAGAACAACTAAGGGTAAGAGAGGAAGTGACTCTCCTAAGGTCACAGGTAGTAAATTTGCAAAACAGGCATACAAAACCAGGTCTTCTGACTTTGTGTACTGTACTCTTTTCATTATACTGTGATATAAGTAATTATTTTAATGTCAGTCCTACATATGGTTAAGCTGGTTGACTGTAAGAAAAAAAAAAGTTTGTGCACTGCAAAAACATGAATAATTAATCACTAAATCAGTTATTGTATAAGAATAGCCCTAAGATAATGAATTTCAAAAATTAAGTAGTATATTCAACATATCAATTAAAATTATTAAGAGAGTCAAGATTACCAGAATAAAATGTCCACTTCAATCTCCTTTTTTAAAAATGGAGAACATACTATATTTAATGGGGAGGCATTATAAAACATGTTCATCTGGGAAACCATTGATATTGGTGGCAGAAGATCCAAGGCTATAAAAGCCTCATTTTAGCAGCAACCTCACTTGAGAAATTTGTCCCCATTGAATCTCTAAAGGCTTTCAAGCCTTTCATAGAAAGCATATTACAAAATTATTACCTTTTCCTTTTCCTGGCTCTCCTTTGACCTCTTTTATTTATTTATGGATTTTTTTTAAATTGCCCCTTTACTCCAAAGAGCTCCAGTGTTTATAGCCTTAATTTTCTGCCCAAAGAGGTTGGCTTTTAGCACTGTAGCATAGCCTGACAGATGAGTTCTAAAAAATGTTTTGTCAGGAAATGTTGCCTAATAGACATGCTGAATTCCTCATAATCTTTGGGCATTGTGTGGTTACATAGCTTAAAAATAGAAGGTATAGTATTGGGGGAAGGGCACTGGACTTAGAACCTAGAGTCCTAGGTATAAATTTTGGCCTGAGTATTTCCTGCCTATTTGACCTAGGGCAATGTATTTGATTCCCCTCAGCTTCCTTGTCTGTAAAACGAGTAGGGAAAAGTAGAGAGGATAGGATGATGTTTAAGAAACTTTCCAGCTCTGATAATCTATGTCTTTATAGCTCAATTCAAAATAATAGTTCTGGATGGTCTTCTGATGCTACATGTGCAGACAAATAGCCTCAAATACTCTTAGATGAGGGGGGCAGATTGTAGCAAGCATGCAGAACTGCCCATTGTCTTGTGTACAGCACTACACCTGCAAAGTCCTATTAGAGGAGAAATATCTATCACCATGTTTCCCAGCTTGAAGTCGTCTGACCCTTCTGTAAATTTCCACAGGAGAAGTGTCACTTTTGTACTTTCACATTTGATCTTGTGTTATAGCTATTCTTGTATCTGTGCTCTTCTTGTCTCCCCTAAAAGACTGGATGCTCCATAAAGGCAAGGACTGGACCTCCCCCTCATGCCACCCACCCCTCTCCACTTCAGCTTGACCAGGTGAGCCTAATGTTCCGCTCCTTGTACCTGCAAAGGCTAGCCCAACCAGATTTAGATGGAGGCTCAGTAGAAACCCTGTGAAATCTTTGGGCTCCATATCTAAATCCTGCCAGCTCTAGCCTGGTTTTCCTCATGCTCCAGGATTGGTCACTTCACTGCCTTATATGTTCCAGACTGTGGCCAGTTTTTTTTTTCCTCATGACCCTTAGTCTTTTATTACCCAATCTTCTTGACTGGTTTCATTGCCTTTATTGCCCATATTATATCCTTGATCACCTATCTGGTGCTTTGAGCCTTTCCTAACAACCAGGATCTGATCTCTGAAGCCCATAGATAATAAGATTATAGAATTTAGAAACTAAAGGGATCTTAGAGGCCATTGAGCCCAACTCTTTCATGAGATGAGATGAGGAAACTGAGGCACGGAGTGGCTAAGTGACTTGTTCAAAGTCACATAGCTAGTATGGATCAGGATTTAGATTCAAGTCCTTCTGAATCAAAGTCTAGTTTTATATCTCTTGTGTACCCAAGCATTTTCACTAAACTTCTTTACGTGGATTTTCAACCTCCATCCATGACTTCTCCCAAATTGCTTGCTCCTGTGCATATTGTAACAGGATCCCTATCTACCAAGGCTCCCACCTTCATAATGGCGAAAGTAGTGCATTCTCTAGAAGGCAAGGAAGCCATCCTCAATATTGAAAGACTCAGGCAATGCAGCTTTGTCTCTGGCTTCACTGACATGACTTCCTTGTGACCTCTTGCAGTGTTGATATGACTTCCTGATCACCTAAGAACATCAAAAGACTCATTCAGATGAACTCCAGGTCCTTCAGCCTGGTAGATGTTCTCAAGGACTCGAGTTACTACACCCTGTCCTGATGACTAACTTGGCTCTATTTTCACATGAAGACAAGGTAGATGAGTCTACCAGACAGTGGTATCTTGTTGAGTATCTTTTCTATGCTCCAGCTAAACTAACCTTCTTTTGTCAACAGTTACCTAAACAATGCATATCTCCTTTCATTCCAATATAAATCACAAGGGACAAACTTGAGCCAGGCATGCTCATTCCCTGTATCTTCCACTATCCTGTGCCCCCTGTGATGGGGGCCATCTCCAGTCATCCTGATTTATATATTGCCACTGGACCCAGATGGCCCCAGAGGAGAAAGTGAGGCTGGTAACTTTGCACAGTCCTCTTCACTTAAATCCAATTCACTTGCAAGTCATGGAATTGTAGAGGTCTAGGGTTAGGGGTGCATGAGACCACAAAATAACAACACGTTGGGTCCTGCTGAATGAATTCGACTCAAGTCTTCTCTCAGCCAAAGAAAAACTGTTTATTAAAGATTTGCCATATTGGGTAGACTCTTAAGGAGCCTCAGTATCAGTGATGCTTGTACTGGACAAGTGGGCCAGAATCATCTGACACAGAATGTCAGTCTGCCCCAGATATTAGGAGGAAACTGCAGATATTGGCGATGGGACCCCAAACACCTCAGGCCAAATTACTGGAGACAGCCTTTGGAGTCTTTAATAACAGAGACCTGGTTGCAGCAGAGGAGAAAGAATGAAGGGAACAAACCAGAGACAGAGAACATGCTAAATTCTTGGCTGCTTCCATGGCCAGGAAAAGCCCCTTCAGGGGACCCCCTTGGAGGAAGCCCAGTCATTTGGGCAGGGGGACAACTTGCAATGCCACAAGGAGGGTCACTGGTCTAAGGAGTGCCCCTCCAAGGCACCCCCTTGGAGGAAGTCTCAGGAACCAACACCTCTAGAACTGTGCCCATCTGACCAGAAGGCACATTGGAGGAAGGATGGTCACCAAGGTAAAAGTGGTAGAGTCACCTCCCAGTACCCTGTCCTCCAGTCTTCTCAAGACTTGGAGTGAAGGGGAAGCCTAGGGCTTGGCAGTGCTCCCACCTTCTCCATTTCCCTTGCTGAACTCTGGGCAAGCATCGAGGCTGAAGGTAAGGTTACCTACTTTATTATGGCTAAGTTCTCTGTTCTAACCAATTGGTTCAACCCTCTCCTTGACCAGTCAGATCAGAGGCATGGAAGGGGAAATGACAGGATGTCTCCAGACATACCTAGTCCCCTGCCTACTTGAGGATCTGTTATTTGAACACTCCTTCCTTATGCTCTCCTCTCATCCTTTCCCCTTGTTGGGAAGGGACCTGTTGGTGAAATTGGGAAACAAATTTTCTCTAGTTAAGCCTCCCAGATCTCCCTATGTTCTCTCAGAAGTGTGGGAGATAGTTGAGTCAATAGTTGGGATCACAAAATTCCTGGGTGAGCTACTTCTGCCATGCAATATTTGTCTGATTCCTAGATCCTAAAAGTGTTCCCCCAGAGTGGTCTATATATCCAATTAAACCCAAGGCCTGGGAGGGATTGCAACCATTAATTACTACTTAAGGCCCAGACCACCAGGTGAAAGCTTTTGAGACTTTGAAAACTAAAACCACTCCAGGCTTTGGAAGTTATTTATTATATATTTTATATTTGTTATTTTGTATATTTTAAATAAATACATAAATTTATATAATGTATAATATTTATATAAATATATAAATTTATATAATATATAATATTTAAATAAATATATAAATTTATATAAATATGTAATATTTATATAAATATTTTTTATATAGCCCATATTTGTCTGATTCCTAGATCCTAAAGTGTACCCCCAGAGTGGTCTATATCCAATTAAACCCAAGGCCTGGGAGAGAATGCAACCATTAATTGCTACTCAAGGCTCAGACCACTAGGTGAAAGCTTTTGAGACTTTCAAAACTAAATTGACCACCACTCCAGGCTTTGGGAGTTATTGCCTGTTTTTGAAAACTATTAGATTCTGTGGCTGCTATTGCTTTCCATGTGCTAAATGTCCATGGAGCAATTTAGGAAGGAAGGGGATATCTGACAGCGTTTTGGCCTTGCCATAATCATCTTTAATTCCAACCAGGGAAATTGTCTTTCCTCTATTAATTTTTTGATGCCTGTTTGGTCTTCGTTTGCTTAACCTCTTTGCCAGGTTTGTCTCCTCCAGAGTTCAAGCTGTCAACCTCTGGATGACCACTAAGGCTATGCAAATCTCTGACTGAATCCAAATTCTCCAGCCCACTGGACCTGGCATCATCCATGTTCCAGGGTCTGACCCCTTGAATGTGAAGTCTGACCCCCTTGAACGGGACCCAGAGAGGCAGGGACAGATCTATGCCCCTTGTCAGCAGGAAGTACTTTCAGAAGCTGAGACCTTCACCCTTTACCCCAAAGGAATATGGGTCTCTTTTGATGACCCTATTCAGAGACTAATTCCTTATTAGAGGGCAGGCTTCTTCAGGACTGAAACTGGTTTGGGCTAAGTTTGTGGGGTCCCTGAGTGGAGAAGGGAGGAGAGCAAATGCCCCAGCCTTTTGGAAGAATTGTGGTTAATGGAGTAGTCTTAATTGTTGTGTGATTCCTACCAATTTCTGCTCCCTTTTCTGCCAATGCCTCTGTCAATAAGAAAACTGAAGAAGTCTTTATCAGACTATGAGACATTTTGTGTTTTTGTATATTGTGGCACCCCAAAAAATTGTAGCAGAAAATTCAGAACTGTAAAGAATATTAAAGGTCATCTAGTCAGTTTTACAGAAGAAGAAATTGAGTCCCAAAGAGGATAAATGACATATCCAATATCACAAATGTAGCAAGGGCAGAGGTAAGGCTTAACTTAGATATTCTGAGATATTAGATATATCAAGTGAGTTTCTACCACATAATTTTGCTAATTTAGCATGTGGTACCTCATTCTTCTGGCCATGAGTCTATACTTTGCTAGAATGGTCTTTGATAGAAGATTTAGAGACATGGACTGAGTTCCTAAGATAACAATAACACAAATGATATTGTTTTTATTATAGTTATAATAGTTTTAGTGTCTAAAAAAGTCTTAGTTCATTCAGTATAAATTATTTTTGTTATTTATTATAATTTATATATATTATATATAAATATATAACATATAGTAATATATAATATAGGGGTGGCTAGGTGGTGCGGTGAATAGAGCACTGGCCCTGGAGTCAGGAATACCCAAGTTCAAATTCAGCCTCAGACGCTTAACACAAAAACTAGCCGTGTGACCTTGGGCAAGTCACTTAACCCCAATTGCCCTCTAAAAAGCAATATATTATATATATATATATATATTATATATATATTAATTATATATTCAGTGTCCCCCCAATTCTAAAATTCCAAATTGTAGAAGAGGATATTGTGATTCACTTATTCAAGTCCTCTTCAATACAAAAAAGAATAGCTTATGTTTAAAGTTTGTTACAGTTGCCAAGTGCTTGCACATCAGTTCCATGTTTCATTATAAATGGGGCTCAGTGGCTTGAGGTTGCAGTTGTGTGTGTGTGTGTGTATTTGTAACATTATGCAGCGTGTTTATTTTAAATGGAATCATTTTTCAAAATTTGCATTTCTTTGAAATTTGAGTAAATCAGTGTATTCAGTCCTGTTAGTTCCCTTTAACACAGTTGACTTACAGTGAGAAAAGGTGATTAGAAATTACCATAAGAGTTTTCTGACATAATAAGTTCATAACAAGTTTTGCTTGTAGAATACTGAAATATAAATTCTATGTTTCTTATAATATTAGTGCCAGATCTTGTGTTTATCAAAAATCCAAGTTGATCACTAAAAGTAATTGTTGCAAGTTAGCATTCAAAGACTAGCTATTGTCCAGAGGGTTGGATGACTCTAGGGAGTCAATTATTTGGGGATAAACTGCATATACTTTGCACTTAAAAAGGGATGTATGGAGTGAGAGGGGAAAAATAATAGAAATATCCATCTTGTCATGTCCTTATTAATGTGTAGGAGCACTATGGGAATTACCAGTTGAATTCTGGAGGGTCATTTAACCCCATTGATAAGGCCTTCATTTTAAGGCCCACTATCATTCTGAGGCCATGTCTACACTAACAGTGGCATAACAAACCTCCTGGGAAACATTCTTGGAAATGGTCCAAGGCCAAGGTTTGAACAAATCCATCATCATGGTCTATCTATCTAAGTGACTGGCAGAGACTTTGGAGTATCAGTTGTACTGGCTGTACCAATGCAGACATTCTGTGCTGATCAGCTTGACTAAATGCTATGGCAGGAACGGCTAGAATCATGGGACGCAAACATAGCTTTTTTTCTGCTCTTGTATGGCATAGGCTGACATTCATAGAATCATAAAATCTTGGTGTTGGAAGGAAGGGGCCATAGAGGGCCTCTAATCCAAACTCCTACCTAATACAGGAATTCCTTCTACAGAATCTCTGAACAATGCTTACCTAGCCTCAGCTCACAGACTTCCTAGGATAGTGAATTCCCTTCTTCACAAGGCAACTTGTCCTATTTTTGAACAGATATCATAGTTAGCAAATCCTTCTTCATATTTATATGAAATCTTACTCTTTGTAACTCCCATCTGTAGCTTCTTCAGTCTCTTCCACATTCAATTCAATTCTTTTTTTTTAAACTTTATTTTTATTTATTTAAATTTTTTTTTTTTGCTTTTTGGAGGGCAATTGGGGTTAAGTGACTTGCCCAAGGTCACGCGGCTAGTTTTCATGTCAAGTGTCTGAGGCCGAATTTGAACTCAGGTCCTCCTCACTCCAGGGCTGGTGGTCTATTCAGTGTGCCACCTAGCCGCCCCTCAATTCAATTCTGAGAAGCATTTTAGTGGTAGAGAAAAAAAGCCAATAAAACAAAAACCGGAAACAAAGTAATTGTCTTTCATTTGGGGAACAGCTAAAGAAATTATGGTAGATGAGTGTAATGGAAAACTCTTGCACAAAAAGAAGCAACAAATAGGAGAAATTCATAGATAAATGGGAAGACTTGAATGAATTGATGCAGAGCAGAGTTCTTCAAATATTCTAGCCTGAAGTAATTACCTAGCTCTTTCACTACTGCTTTTATAGTCAGTAGTAAAGTTTAAGACTCAACTTTTACCTGAGTGTTTCATGTGTATTCTTTTGTTTTCCCAACAAGGTTGTAAATTGATTGAGGGTGGCCTCAATTATTCCCACTCTGTGTCTCATAGGTAATCTAACTCTCTGTACTAAAATATAGCACACAGAACTTCAGACGTGTCTTGACCTGAGGATTTGTGAGATGATCACATCACATATTTTGGGCATTATGCCTTTTATAAATCTAATTATGTATTAGCTGAAAAAAATCTATTGAATTGATTTATTGTTGAATGTTACACTGATGACTCATCCAGATTTTGCAGTTCCTCAGATCTTTTTACATGAACCGTTGCCTAGCCAAGCCTTATAATTTTGTTCTAAGTTCATTTTTTAATGCAAAATTTAAGCTTTATATTTATCTCTGAAATTTTATCTTATTAGATTCAATCTGTTATGATTTTCTTTTGGACCCTGAATCTGTCATTTAATTGTCCCTCTTAGATTTGTCATTTGTAAGTTTGACATTATGTGTTTATATTAATGACTAATTAAAATGTTCATAAGAGCATAGATTCAGAGGTGGAAGACAATTTAGAAGATATTGAGCCCAAACCACAAAGAGGTTAAGTTAACTCACCCATTGTCACTTAGCTATTAAATGTCTGATGTTAAATTGCAAAGGACCAAGGACAAATCCCTGGAATAATCCATTAAAGCCCTCCTTCCAAGTTGACACTGATCCCTTAATGACTCTTCAAGATCACCCATGAATGAGTTATGTCAGCAAATGTTTCTCCTAGATTGAGAGCTACAAGGAGCCTCAGAGATCCCCAAATCCAACCAATATTTTACTATTGAGGACACTGAGGTATAGAGAGTTTAAGTCTATGTGAAGTAAATGGGAAGACTGGGATTTGAATATAGGTCTTCTGACTCCCATTTTCAGTGCACTTTCTCTGCACCATCTCTATTGTATCTCCTTTGATGTAGCTACTCAGCAGATCTTTAGACAAAGTTATCTTCATAGTCTCCCCAGTTTTTATAAGCTGTGTAACCTCAGGCAAGACAATAAACTACTATGTGCCTCTCTTTATTCATATATAGAATTAGAAGGTTATACTTGTTGACCTCTATGGTCCTTCCTATATCTAAATATATGCTCTTTTTAAAATTAGGATAATAATACAAGCACTTCTTGCCTCCTACTGTTGTCAAAGCATGCTCTGTGAACCATAACATTCTGTTAAACATGATTTATTCTTGTTAGGAATTTTAAGATAATTTTCAACATATGCATGGGAACAATCTTGTTTGAGAAGAGCCTTTAAGATTGTGAGACAAAGGATTCTGTGAAATCAACAAATAATAGATACTTCTCAATGACCTATATGATGGTTGAAAATGTGATATGTTATAGAAATTTTTGTGAAAGCCTGCCTGTTTCTTTATCTCCATCTCTCAGAGCTCTGGCTTTCCTCTGTTCAACCTTGGCTTTGTTTTTTAAACAAAAATAATGATAACAATAATTAATATTTATATAACAGTTTAAGGTTTGCAAAGAACTTTACAAATGCTATCTCCTTTTTTCCTTACAATAGCCCTAAGAAGTAGGTGCTATTATGATCCCTATTTCAGAAATGAGGAAACTGACACAGACTGAAATTGTCACTTACTTGCCCAGAGTCACACAGCTAGTAAATGTCTGAGGTCAGATTTGAACCACCTAACTGCCTCCTTTTTCTTGTATTCTGGAGGGAAAGTTGTAAATGTTAGTGGATCTTTAAGTAGTGAAAGGATTGAAATAGAACTCATTTCTAATACAGAGAAGTGACGATAATGGTGATGACAATAGCAAAGGATCATTTCTATCCTATTTGCAGTGATGAGAAAAAATAGTAATAGCAATGCATAAACCCCAGCCAGAAGATGAGTAGAATGAAATAATGATAAATAATAGAGATATAAAGTAGTAGAAGAAATCAAAATGATGTGGGAAGGAGATGAGGTACCCATAAGTCCCATTGTTCCATCTGCTGCTGGAGTTCTGCTGAGGATGTTTGCGGTGAGCCTGTGGACGATGAACTTAGCTCCTATGCTTATATTCAAACGTAAAAGACATCTATATTATCTATGTGTGCAATAGTCCTTGAAAAATTAATAGAAAAGAATAAGTGCAAGATAGTGACTTGTTCCACGATTGTTCCTATCTGAACCCCATTGAACAAGGATCAATAAAACTAGAAAAGAACAATGGAAAAGTCAGGCTGCCATTGACTTTTTCCTGCAATAAAGTGAGGAGGCAGGTATTCTAAGGTAGAGTAGAACAGGCCCTTTGCTTTTTGGGATGAAGAACAGAATTCTGTGTTCATATGGAGGAGATGAGGCCTAGGGGAAGAACAGGGTTAGCCCCAGGGTGAGGCTGAAGAGGTTGCTTTCCCCCTCCTCCATTCCCTGTCTCTTTCATACCACAGGTACTCTAAACTTGCTCGAGCCATCCCCATAAAAATCACTGCTAATACCTGAGATTAACTGCCAGCAGTTTTTGCAAATTAAATCTCTTCTAAAACCTTGGCGGGGATGTGGGGAGTGATTGTCAAGATTAATTACACATTATAAGAGGGTGTCGAGTGAGGGCAGGTAGGTGGTGCAGTGGTTAGCATGCTGGACCTGGAGTCAGGAAGACCTAAGTTCAGATCTGGCCTCAGACACTAACTGTATAACCCTAGTCACTTAACCCTGTTTGCCTCAGTTTCCTTATCTGTTAAATAAACTGGAGAAGATAATGGCAAACCACTCTAGCATCTTTGACAAGAAAACGCCAAATGGGGTCACAAAGAGTCAGACATAAAAAGACTGAACAACAACAAATCAAATAAGATGATTTACCTTTTAAAAGTCTGACAGTCCAAGTTTCTTCTGTAAGACTCCATGTGGGAAACCGGATGAAATAAAGGAGACTTGCAGTGATCACAAAATGCTTGAGAGGCAGACAAGAAGAAACAGAGTAGAGGATCTTTACGAGTTCATGGCTCCAGTTCTTGGGCTGTTGTACAAATGGAAGCCAAACCTATTAATCTTGTTTTATTGCAAAATTCAGAATTGCCACAGTTTGGCAGCTACAAAAATGATGGATAGGTTTGCCTGTACTCACTAACTATCTAGGCTGTCTAAGAAACAAAAGACCAGCTGAATAGTATGAAAGATAAAGAAAGAAGAGCTATCTATCCCCTTTTTCTAAGATGCTAGTGAATACTTTTGGAGAAAGAAGGTTCATTCTTGTCTCTGGTTATAAGGCTTTTAAAGCAAAGTGAGTGGAAAGAATGCTAAATTTTGCATCAGAGGGTCCTGGGTTCAAATTCTAACCCCGTTATTTATGACCTACTTGATCTTGGCAAGTATTTAATCTCTCTGACCTCAGTTTCCTCACTTGTCAAATGGGAGGTTGGGCTAGATGAGCCCTAAGATCCTTGCTACCTCCAGGACATAAGCTTTGGAGTAGATTATTTCTTCCCTAGCTTTCAGCATCATACCTGCCACTTGGGGAGGTTTGGAGGGGAGATGCTGGTACATTTAAATCACCGCTATAGCATAATCCCTTCCTATCTATTAATAAACATTGACTCCAGAAGGGGGCTTAGAGGGTCATCTTCTAGGGGTTCTTAAACTTTTTTCCACTTGAGATCCCTTTTTGCATTTTGGTAGCATTCTTGGGTTGTATGGCGTGAGGGCATTCACAGTGCAAAGTGCATGTGCTTTGTGTTCAGAACCAAAGCTGCAGAAAAGTTGGAAGAAGCGGCATGGACAAACACTGCCAGAAACACCTCAGCTTCATTATGTGTTTGATTTTGAATTAATTTTTGTTTGTTGCATGTTCAGAAACCTTTTACTATTGCCAGCACTTTTGTGACCCCATCTTGACCCATAGTTTAAGAAGCTTACATTCTCATTTTAGAGACTAAGAAAGTAAAGTCTAGTGATGGTAAGGGGCTTGCTGCTGAAATGATTTTGGTTAAGTGATATCTGCTTATACTTTGCTGCTTGGGTGTTTGTAACCTGATGATCTCTGGAAAAACAAATAAGAGTTTCTCAAAGAGTTTTCCTAGAAAGGTTGTCTGAATTGCCCTGGTCAGAATAAACTAAATGAGAACAGTGGCAAGGAAGTTGTGTTGCTATGACCCAAGATAGGAGTTTTGGGGCAAGGTCTCTAAAGAAAAAAGTTGCAAAGATTTGAATGCATTAAAATAAATTACTTACAGTAGAGATATCAGTTGTAGCTTCCAAAGTTCATGAGAGGTAAATTTGAAATGTTTTGTTGATCCAAAGGACTAATTGCCTGTGTCTATCAATTTATGTAACATTCTTGAATGTCTGCTTTCAGGTAGATTAATATAAAAGCAAATTAGGACGTTTGGAGTCTGCTAAGATGAGCACTGAGAGCTAGCACCGTCTCAGTTTTGTCTTTGTTATCTCAAGGCCTGGCTCAGGGGCCTGGATGTAACCAGAACTTAATCAGTGTTTGTCAAATGGATTGATATCTTGTGCCTTCTTTTTCCATGGAGAGACCTTTTCTTTTTTGAGGCGTGAGGGAAGTGAGGGGAGTATTAGACTTTTGACTTCATCCATGGAACTCTCTGCCAATGATGTAGATCAACAGTTCGTCTTGAGCTCATAGTCCTAGAGCTCTATGGTAAGTATGAGTCAGAGGCAGCACTGGAATTCAGACTAGCCTGATTCTAAGGCTATCCATCTACTACCACACCTTCATTTACTCTATCCCTCTATCTACTCTCACCTCACCTTTTCTTGTTCTTGTTCAGTTGTGTCTGACTCTTTGTGACCTCATCTGGAGTTTTCTTGGCAAAGACACTGAAATGGTTTGCCATTTCTTTTTCCAGTTCATTTTACAGATGAGGAAACTGAGGCAAATAGTATGAATTGACTTGCCCAGGGTCCCATAGCTAGTAAGTGTCTTAGGCTGAATTTGAACTCAGGTTTTCTTACTCCAGGACCAGTGCTCTATCCATTGTGTCACTTAGCTGTCCCTACTTTTTCTTACCCAGACTAATTTTCAGCACAGCTCCTGATCTCACAGATGGCACAGCTCTCCTGATGTTTCCTGGATTCAGAAGGTACATTGCTTTTTCTCTTTGGCAGCCTGTCATCCAGGCCCCCTCTGCTTTTACACTCCTTGTGACAGTGGGCTCATTTGTCCTGCTTTGGTGGTGATGTGTCACAGAGGAGGTACAGCTGGTACTATTCTATGTAGCAACAAAGCATGCAGATGAAAGGTGAACAAGGTCTCTATTGTAATCATTCATCCAGACAGATGTTAAGGATTTTCCTTGCATCAGCCAGTTGCCAAGTGGAATAACAGAGTTACCATTTACTCACTGTGGATAGAGGTTAACAGGGTCACTATCAGACTAGTATGTCTTTTTAGAACAATGGTCTAATTCAGTGAGACAAAGGCTTTTCAGATCTGGAATAATGTCTTGGCTCACACAAGAAGACACCTCTCTCACAGTGTCCCAGTCCTCTGAGAACAATATACACTAGCCTTTATATAACTTCCCACTCAATCCAAATACAGAGATACTTGCAGTGGTCTTTGAAAGTCATCAGTGGCATAAGTTAAAATTATATCCCAGACTACCTTTTTTAGCCTTATTCCATATTGTCCCCTTTCCATATTCTACATGTAAATACTCAAAGAGCTATAGTTTATCAGTGTGGACAAATGCTAGGTCTTAACCAATGCATGACTTTGTTAGTCCTAGGGAGTTGCCTGAGTCACATAGGGGTTGTGACTTGTCTAAAATCATATATCATAGTTAGAGGCTGGATTTGAACCCAGAACTGTACAATTCCAAGAGCAGCACTCTATCTGCTTCACCAGGTTGTTGATCACTTTAAGGCAAATTTGATTTCTTGGTCTTTCAGACTAATTTTCTGGTCTCCTGCCTCCACACATTGGCATGGGACATCCTTCATGCTAGAACACATTCCTTCCTTCCACATCTCTGCCTATCAAGACACTTATCTTGTGTCAAGATCAATATTAGGTGATCCCTAGTCCACAAAAGCTCCCTTAGATCCCCCATTCTGTAAGTGGTCATGGGTTGCCTAAGTTTTTTGTTTTGTTTTATTTTGGAAGGAGGGGAAGGCAAGGCAATTGAGATTAAGTGACTTTCCCCAGGTCACATAGCCAGTAATTGTCAAGTGTCTGAGGCTGGATTTGAACTCAGGTCCTCCTGAATCCAGGGCCAGTGCTCTATTCATTGTGCCACCTAGGTGCCCCTAAGTTGTTTTTTTTTAAAGAACATTTTGTCTGATTCTTTTTTTTTTGCTTCTATTACATTCTATTCCCTGTTATATTTATTAATTTACATTTGTGAGGGGAAGCTTTGTTTAAGATATATGATTCTATATATAATGGATAGAAGTCTTGCCTTGGAGCTTGAATGTCTCAGGATCTAATCATGCCTCTGATATACTGTCTATATCACCCTAGATAAGTCACTTAAGCTCTTAATGACCTAGTTAGTGTTCTAAGACTTTCACTGGCAGAACAGTTGCTGACCTGCATTGGTTGAGTGAATTTCCTCTTTGAGAGGGTCTTATGTCAATAAAATCACAAGTCTGGACCAAAAAAGTGGATGGACTATTTTCCACCTAGTAGATACTGTAGTCCTTGAGGGCAAGGAATATGTTGTTTTTCATCTTCATAGTCTTAACATTTACCGTAGCACCTTTTACTGAATATGCATTAAATCTTTGTCGAATCGAGTTGAGAAACACAGAAAATTTAAGAAATATGTACATACTCTCAATGAATTGCAGAGCACTATTGACTCTACAGGTAGAGCTTGTCCCATTGACCTTCTTTGGGATGTGGTTTCTGGAGCAGTGGGAAATAGAATGATTTGTCCCAGGGTCACAGAGCCAATAAGGTTTGTGCTTATATGCCTGGAAGAAGTAGAAAATCTCTGAAAGTAAATGAAGCACAGTATGTGTATCATACTCCCTACTCCCACTTCTCCCCAGGAGTAACAGTGGCTGGTGGTGAATGACTGGGATCAAACCCCTTGAAGTCATAGCCTAATCTCTTGTACACTCTTGTTCCAGCTGTGGTCTGACTCAATATGCTTTGACTCCAATAATGGTGATGGTGAGGAGGCGAAATGTATGGCCAACAGAGAAGAAAGCTCCATGCATTCTGGAAGTTCCTTTGAAATGGGATAATTAGAGAGCACAATGGCTAATGAATTTAATGCAGATAATTACAAGTTAATGCACATTGACAGAACAATTTAAACTACTGATACACATCAATGGCTTCTGATTTAGTTGTTGCCTCCCAGGGAAACAAATACACACACACACACACACACACACACACACACAAACAAGCCCAGGAAGAGGCCCAGGGAGAGGTGCTCAGCAAAGGTAAAGATGGTTGTTTCTTTGAAATGCAAAGCAGATAGAGATGGATTCTGCAGCTATATTGCCATTCTATAAATCAATAGGCCCATCTTTATTTTCACCATTACCTTCCAATTTGTTTATCATGTAAAAATAAAAGATATTGAAGGAAGAAAGGCATCAATAATACATCAATGAGAGGGCACTCAGGGAAATGAAGAGCCCACAAATTGAAAAAGAAATATAAATTAGTTCAGCATATACTTAACCCAAGGACTGGGCTAGGGGATGCTGCCTTGTTAAGGAAAAGGGGTTAGCCATGGTCAGGGAATAGAGAGGGTGATAATAATAATAATAGCTGATATTTATGTAGCACTTAAAAGTTTTTAAAGCTCATTATCTACATTATTTCATTTGAACCTTCCAACTCTCTTCTGAGGTAGCTACTGAAGGAATTGTATATTATTACTGTTCCCATTTTATAGATGAAAACACTAAGCCTCAGGAGAAGCAAAGTTATTTGCCCATGGTCATACATTTACTGAATTATGGAAGTTGGTTTTGAACCATATCTAACCACAGTGTTTATACACATTGTCTCTTCTGGGCCTTACACCTTGGTAAATGGGTGCATAGGAAATGTCTACATGACTTGGGAGTTGGGGAATAATATCTGAAATCATATTTATTTCTGACTCTGAGGCTAGATTTCTCCATGGCATAGTCTTGTTATATTATATGTATAATTACTTATGTTGATAGTGGTTTGCTGATAACTCCTTTGCCTCCTCTGTTTATATGTTTAAATAGAAGACCAGTCTTGCTCATTTGGGGGCAGGGATATGTGCCACTTCATTCTGTTTCCTTTTTTGGTCACCTAAGTCTGTTATATTGATTAAGCTATCCTAAAGGGGAAAAAAAGTTGCCAAAATGTGGTCTAGTGAGTCAATTATGTAAATATAGTACTAAAGCAACCCAGAGGATAGTTGGATAGGACAACCTTTCTTCAAGGATGAGAAGGTGAATATGTTTGGTCTATGGAGCATTCCAGATTTTCCACCTTTGGAGAAGGGTGGGAGATGATGGATAATGAGCTGTCTCGGGAGACTACTCAGTGACCTAGCACCATGGGGCATTATGTGTCCTACTTTGTGAACAGAGATTTATTAAGCCCCTACAATGTGCCAAACTTGACATTGTACTAGACATTAGGATGTAAAGACAAAAATGAAACAGTCCCTAGTCATAAAGAGGGCTGCAATCAAACTATTTTCTTTCTTTTCAACTGCAAAGAATCATAGCTAAGTGCTGGTGCCAAAATAAATTGAAAACTATGTTCCTTGCTTATTTATTTGAGAAAAATGCTACTTTCCCATTGTAATTTAAGTCTGTCTTGAAAAACTTTTCATGTAAGTATAACTAATTAATAGGGAGGAAAAAAATTACTGTCTTTTGTACTTCTAGAATATTCTTTATTTTAAAAATACTTTCTAGTCTAACATAACGTGTAGAAAACGTTAGTGCCTGGCTTACTTTCCAGGCATGATTCGAAACCATACCAGACTGAGGCTACCAACATATCTGTAGAGAGAGTGACCAGTGACTATTACCTTGGTATTTTCCATTGTTCCTTGGATACCCCAGACCAGAACATGAACACAGGATGGAGCAAATGAGCGGATGGAGTTTTGAGCAGCTGGGGAAAGTCATGGAGACTATAAAAAAGTGACTCATTCCTGACTCCCATGTCAGTGGAAGGGAGTCATCACTGATCCTTTCATAAATATCCCAAGTCAATAGCTTTCACCCACTATAAAGAGAGATGAAAGGTGAACGGTGCCAGATGTCCAAGATCACAAGAGGGCAGCTTGTGTGGATGTAGAGTAGCGTGTTGGGAAGTTGTAGGGAGAGAGAGCTCACTACTGATACCATGGATAATGGAAGTGATTAGCACAGCATGAATAAATTCCCTGTAGCTTTTTTGGTAATAAAAGGTTGGAAGTTGGCATTATCCTCTCTTTTTAAATGAATTTCCGATTATACTATCTTCTTCTCCATGATTTAAAATGTATAAAGATACGAAGGGAAGATAAAGTGCCTTGAGAGCTTGTTCATACAATTTAACCTGGAAAATTCAATCTAGTTCAAATTCTAACCACTGGGTTTTTTTTTTTATACATTAAAAAAACCCTCACTTCCATTTCTTTCTTAATCTCATATTATTAAAGGAGATATCAAGTACAATTAGCATGCTCCTCAAAGCACATCAGCTTTCTCATCCTTGAAGAAAGGTTGTTGATTAGTTAATTTGAAAACACAGAAAGATAAGTTTGTAGAAAACCTTAAGCAGCCAGTGCCCAAGATGAAGATGGAACCTCTTCCTGGGGAGTGTCATGTCAATCTCTTTGATGCTCATGGCTATACTTTAAGTGCCCCACTCTAGTAGGGGAAAGAGCACTAAAGGTAGGTGACAGCTAACTTTTTTTTATTCAATTTTTAATTTATTAATTTGTTTGTTTCCTTTTAGTTTACAGGATTCAATTCCACAATTCCTTGAATTTCACATTTTGTTCCCCTCCTTCCCCTCCCCTCCCATGGCGTCTTATAATCAAGTATAGGATCTGTAAATACTTTCACATTGTACAATGGTCAGGTTATAAGGATGGATTGTACCAGCTGGAATGAAAAATGGTAAAGAGGACATAAAATCAAATAAGAGAATGAAAAAGATCAGGTATTTTGCTTCCACCTGGATATAAATTTAGTTCTTTCTCTGGATGCACGTTTTTCTCTCCATCATGCGTCTTTTGGGATTGACTTATATCCCTGCATTGTTGAGAAGAGTCCAGTCTATCAAAGTTGGTCATCACACATACGTTGTGTCTGTAATTGTGTACAAATTCCTCCTGGTTCTACTCTTCTCATTCAGCATCAGTTCTTTTAAGCCTCTCCAGGTAAATATGAAGACCGCCTGCTCCCCGTTTCTTATAGAGCAATAATATTCCATAACATGCATATACCACAACTTGTTCAGCCATTCCTCAATTGATGGACACCCCCTTAATTTCCAATTCTTTGCCACAACAAAAAGAGCTTCTATAAACATTTTTGTACATATGGGTCTTTCTCCCATTTCTATGATCTCTTTGGGATATAACTCTAGGAGTGGTATTGCTGGATCAAAGGGTATGAAGGTATTTATAGCCCTTTGGGTATAGTTCCAGATTGCTTTCCAGAAAGGCTGGATCAGTTCACAACTCCACCAACAATGCATTAGTGTTCCAGTTTGCCCACATCCTCTCCAGCATTTGTCATTTTCCTGTTTTGTCGTCTTAGCCAATCTAGCTGGTGAGATGTGGTACCTCAGAGTTGTTTTGATTTGCATTTCTCTAATCAATAGTGAATTAGAGCATTTCTTCATGTGCTTATAGATAGCTTTAATTTCTTTCTCTGAAAACTACCTGTTCATATCCTTTGACCATTTATCAATTGGGGAATGACTTGTATTCTTATAAATTTGAATCAGTTCTCTGTATATTTTAGAGATGAGTCCTTTGTCAGAGACATAGGTTGTAAAGATTCTTTCCCAAGTTCCCACCTCCCTCCTAATCTTGGTTACATTGGCTTTATTTGTACAGAAACTTTTCAATTCATGTAGTCAAAATTATCCATTTTACATTTTATAATGTTCTCTAATTCCTGTTTCGTCATAAAGTTATTCCCTCTCCACAAGTCTGATAGGTAAACTATTCCTTATTTTAGCAGACTGCTTACAGTATCAACCTTTATACCTAGATCATGAACCCATTTAGACTTGATTTTGGTATATGGTGTTAGATAATGGTCTATGTCCAGTTTCTGCCATACTATATTCCAGTTTTCCCAGCAGGTTTTGTCAAATAGTGAGTTCTTATCCCAAAAACCAGGGTCTGGGGGTTTATCAAACAATACATTACTGTAGTCATTGACTTCTGAATCTCATGTGCCTAATCTATTCCATTGATCTACTCCTCTATTCCTAAGCCAGTACCAAGAAGTTTTGATGACTGCTGCTTTATAGTACAGATTGAAATCTGGTAAAGCTAGTCCACCTTCCCTAGCATTTTTTTTCATTAATTCCCTTGATATTCTGGACCGTTTATTCTTCCAGATGAATTTTGTTACTATTTTTTCTAACTCTATAAAGTAGTTTTTTGGTAAATTAATTGGTATGGCACTAAATATATAATTTAATTTAGGTAAAATTGTCATTTTTATTATATTAGCTCTACCCAGCCATGAGCAATTGATATTTTTCCAATTAGTTAGATCTGACTTCATTTGTGTGAAAAGTGTTTTGTAGTTATGATCATACAGATCCTGGGTTTGTTTTGGCAGGTAGATTCCCAAATATTTTATAATGTCTACAGTAACTTTAAATGGGATTTCTCTTTCTACTTCTTGCTGTTGAGTTTCATTGGAAATATATAGGAATGCCGAGGATTTATGTGGGTTTATTTTATATTCTGCAACTTTGCCAAATTTATTTATTGTCTCAAGCAGTTTTTTTACTTGATTCTCTAGGATTCTCTAAGTATATCATCATTTCACCTGCGAAGAGTGATAGCTTGGTCTCTTCTTTGCCTAACTTGATTCCTTTGATTTCTTTTTCTTCTCTAATTGCTACTGCTAACATTTCTAGTACCTGATTGAATAAAAGGGGTGATAGTGGACACCCTTGTTTCACCCCTGATCTTATGGGAAATGCTTCCAGCTTCTCCCCATTGCATATAATACTTGCTGATGGCTTTAAATAGATGCTACCTATTATTTTAAGGAAGGCTCCATTTATTCCTATACTTTCTAATGTTTTTAATAGGAATGGATGTTGTATTTTGTCAAAAGCCTTTTCTGCATCTATTGAGATGATTATGTGGTTTCTGCTAGTTTTATTGTTGATATGCTCAATTATACTGATGGTTTTCCTAATATTAAACCATCCTTGCATTCCTGGAATAAATCCTACCTGATCAAAGTGTATTATTCTTGAGATAAGTTGCTGTAGTCTTTTGGCTAGTATTTTATTTAGAATTTTTGCATCTATATTCATGAGGGAGATTGGTCTATAATTTTCTTTCTCTGTTTTATCTCTTCCTGATTTAGGTATCAGTACCATATTTGTGTCATAAAAAGAATTTGGTAGGACTCCTTCTTCACTAATTTTCCCAAATAATTTGTAGAGTATTGGAATCAATTGTTCTTTAAATGTTTGATAGAATTCACTAGTGAATCCATCTGGCCCTGGAGATTTTTTCCTAGGGAGGTGACTGATGGCTTGTTCAATTTCTTTTTCTGAGATGGGATTATTTAAGTAATTTACTTCCTCTTCAGTTAATCTGGGCAACTTGTATGTTTCAAAATATTCATCCATTTCCCTAAGATTGTCAAATTTATGTACATACAATTGGGAAAAATAATTCCTAATTATTGTTTTGATTTCCTCTTCATTGGAGGTAGATTCACCCTTTTCATTTTTGATGCTCATAATTTGGTTTTCTTCTTTCTTTTTTTATCATATTGACTAAGGGTCTATCAATTTTGTTGTTTTTTTTTTTTCATAAAACCAGCTCTTGGTTTTATTTATTAGTTCAATAGTTTTCTTAATTTCGATTTTATTAATCTCTCCTTTAGTCTTCAATATTTCTAGTTTAGTATTTAATTGGGGATTTTGAATTTGTTCTTTTTCTAGGTTTTTTAATTGCATGCCCAATTCGTTGAGCTCCCTTTTCTCTAATTTAATCACGTATGCACTCAGGGATATAAAACTTCCCCTAAGAACTGCCTTTAATGCATCCCACGGATTTTGGTATGTTGTCTCATTATTATCATTCTCTTGAATGAAATTACTGATTATTTCTATAATTTCTTGTTTGACCCACTCATTCTTTAGGATCAAATTGTTTAATTTCCAGTTAGTTTTTAGTCTGTCTTTCCCTGGCCCTTTATTGCATATAATTTTTATGGCATCATGATCCGAGAATGATGTGTTTAATATTTCTGCCTTACTGCATAGAATTGTGAGGTTTTTATGTCCTAGAACATGGTCAATTTTTGAATATGTGCCATGAACTGCTGAGAGGAAAGTATATTCCTTTTTATCCCCATTCAGTTTTCTCCAGAGATCTATCATACCTATCCTCTCTAAAATCCTGTTCACCTCCTTAACTTCTTTCTTGTTTATTTTGAGGTTGGATTTATCAAGTTCAGATAGGGGGAGATTAAGGTCTCCCACTAGTATAGCTTTGCTATCTATTTCTTCCTCTAATTCCTTTACCTTCACCTCTAGGAATTTGGATGCTACACCACTTGGTGCATATATGTTAAGTAGTGATATTGCTTCGTTCTCGATGGTGCCTTTTAACAGGATATAGTTTCCTTCCTTATCTCTTTTAATTAGGTCAATTTTTGCATTTGCTTTATCTGAGATAAGGATTGCTACCCCTGCTTTTTTTTACTTTAGCTGAGGCATGATATATTTTACTCCAACCTTTTACCTTTACCTTGTGTGTATCCCTGTTTCAAATGTGTTTCTTGTAAACAGCATATTGTAGGATTATGATTTCTAATCCATTCTGCTATCCATCTCCGTTTTATAGGAGAGTTCATTCCATTCACATTTACAGTTATGATTGTTATCTGTTTCTTTTCCCTCATCCTATTCCTGCCCCTGTTAATGTTTATATTTTCCCTCCCTTCTCCCTTCCCCCCCTTAATAGTTTTCCTTTTGACCACTGCCTCCCTCAGTGTTCCCTTTTCGGCCCCCCTCCCTTTTCCTCCCCTTTTCCCCTTACTACTTCCCTCCCTACAAATCACTCCCACCCCCCTTTTGTAACCCTTTCCCCCTCCTACTGCCTGTAGGATATTGTTATACTTAATGAGGTATGCTATTTTTTCTTCGCATCAAGGATGACAGGAACAGATCTCATGCGAAGCTACTCTCCCTCCCCTCTTTCCCTCTAAAATGATGTGTGTTCTCCTTGTTTACCTTTCTAAGTCACTGTTGTTTCTCGTAATTGGAGGTTGAATTTTCCATTGAGTTCTGGCTTTTTTATCAAGAAGGTCTGGAACTCTGTTATATCATTGAATGACCATCTCTTTGCCTGGAAGAATATGCTCAGTCTCGCTGGGTATGTGATCCTTGGTTGTAATCCGAGCTGTTTTGCCTTCCTGAAAATTGTATTCCACTGCCTCCGATCTTTCAGTGTGGAGGCTGACAAATCCTGTGCAATCCCTCACTGTGGACCCTCAATATTTGAATTGTTTCTTTCTGGCCGCTTGAAGTATTTTCTCTTTTATCTGGTAGTTCTGGAGTTTGGCTACAACATTTCGAGGATTTTTCAGTTTGGAATCTCTTACAGCAGGTGTCCGGTGGATTCTGTCGATTTCTATTTTCCCCTCAGGTTCTAGTATCTCAGGGCAGTTTTCCTTAACGAGCTCTTGGAGAATGTTGTCCAGGCTCATTTTTTCATCATAATTTTCTGGTAGGCCTATGATTCTCAGATTATCTCTCCTGGATCTGTTTCCCAGGTCAGTTATTTTTTCTTTGAGGTATTTTACCTCTTTTTCTAATTTTTCATTTTTGTTGTTTTGCTTGGCTAATTCTTGGTTCCTCATAGAGTTATTTGTTTCCATTTGTTTAATTCTGGTTTTTAGCAAATCATTTTCCTTGGTTAATTTTTGAAGCTCCTTTTCCATATCATACACTTTTCTTTTTAGAAAGATGTTTTCCTCATTATAATGCTTTTCGAATTCTGCTATTTTCGTTTTGAGAGAATTATTCATTTTGTCTTCTATCTCTCTCATTTTGCTTTCAAAGTTCCTTTTGATCTCATCTAGGAGAGCCTTCTGTGCTTGGGATCCATTCCCTGTTGAAGTCTCAGCTGTGGGTGTGGAGTCCACAGTGTCTCCCTCTGAGGTTGGTTCCTCCCTCTGAGGATAGTAGGACTCTAGAGTCTTTGTCTTTGTAGTCTGCTTTCTACCCATTTTGAGGCAGTGTCCTAGCCACGCCCTTCCTCTAGGATCCCAAGCCTTTACTGTAGAGGGTTTTGCCCTGGGGCAAGAGTTACTATATTTTCAGGGTCAGAGGGGGGGTTTGGAGCAAGTGGGGTTCACTCTGCCATCCTTGTCTTTGGAGGTCCTGAAAGGGGCTTTTTAAAAAAAAAAAGATTTCTGGGCTATGAAGTGGTAGCCCCAGGAGTGTTTGCTGTCCAGTATAGGGGCCCCTGTATTTGCTTCTTACCTTGCTCTTTCCAGTCCCAGCCCTTTGGTGATAGGCCTGGTAGTGGACCTTGTGGTTGGTGGGAAGACTTGCCCTCCGAGTTGATCAGGCCCCTTCCAGGCCTGTGTCCGCCATGCCTTCCCGCACAGGCCGCTGCGCCTTCCCGGCCTGTGCCCGCCGCGCTGCCGCCGCCGCACCTTCCCACGCAGACCACCGCGCCGTCGCCCGCTATTATTCCTTATTAGAACTTGTCCTTCGCATCTATGCATTGATAAATCTGGAAACGGCCACAGCTGCTGCTGATCTGGAGTCCCTCTGGCTGGCGGCTGGTCAGGCCCGCCCTGGGGCTAAAGCCTCGGCGTGGGGCTGGGCTCAGCTCCCAGAGCATTGTGCTGGCCGATTTCTGCCGGCCTGCCGGGCTGTTCTCAGCGGGAGGTTAGCTTCTCTGTGTCATTTTGTGGGTTCTGCAGCTCCAAAGTTTGTTTAGAGTCCTCTTTTTACATGGATTGGGGAGGGTGGAAGCCGGAGCCGCGGGAGGGTGGTGCTTCTACTCTGCCATCTTGGCTCCTCCCCCCTGAAGGCTTCCGACAGCTAACTTGTTGTGTGGTCTTTGGGCACTTCCCTAGATTTTCTATGCCTCTATTTCTTGATCTGCACCATAGGCGCACATTATAATATCTGCCCTTTCTACATCATGTACTTGTGAGCATCTTTTTGAAAGGGAAATAGTTGTGAGTATTTTGAGAAAGTAGAGGGTCCCAAGAGTATGCTTAAGTGAGATCAGAGAGTAATTCAACAACTGAAGAGAGTAGTAATGGGGAGTGGATACAGTAGGCCTAGAGAATCTCAAATGAGAGGGCAGGTCTGAGCTGAGTGAAGCAAAATTGGGGCAAGAGTCCTGGGAAACTAGATCTTTTTAAAGACTTTTTTTCTAACAAATATTTTTTCTTAAAAATTGAAATATTGGAATATAAGGACAGGGAAGGGCAGGGAAAATGGAGTAGTCCTGAACTGGGCATACATGGGTCAGTGCTCAACAGAGAGATAGATGGAAACATAGCCGACCTGGGATGGGAACCCTAGACTTTCAGAGAGCCGGGAGGGGAGGCATCAAGGAAAGGAAAGAGTAGACAGAGTAGGGTACCTGGGGCAGTAGAAGGTACAGGAAAGAGGTGAAGAGGAGGATATGGAGCTGAGCATAGTAAAGTCAAGCAGTCATCTGAGATGTGGGCAGTGTTTGCACAACACAGAGTAGTTTTGCCTGGGAGATAGGAGGAAGCTTCTGGAGATCCAAGCACTACTCTGATGAGTTTGCTCATGGAACAGCAGAGTTTCATGGTGCAAAGGTGGGAGTCTGGTTATAATGTGCTTGTTATGAAGTGACATCATTCAGGTGTCGTTATGCCTTGTGCTTATCTTCTCCATCAAACCAAAAAGCCTTGTCTAGTCTTTCTTCTTGTAACCCAAAGCCTCTACTGTGGGATGCTTAGGAGAATTTACTGGCTTCCTGAGTGGACAGCTGAGGCCTTTTGCAGGGAGGCTCAAATCTGGAGCATGGCAGCACACTGCTTTTCCTTGATCAGGTAGAAATAACTAAGCTTAGAATTTAATTAACAAGAATAAAGCAGGAGGCCACCTATTACTTCTTCCCTTTTGGCAAAACACCTTTTCTGACTCTTCCACAAGAGAACAGCCTCATTATGTCTTGAGGTACTTTGTCTCTATTCCATAATGATATTTTTCTAAAAAAATAATAATTGAGGTTGCATTTTTTTATGCTGCTTGCACAAGGGGAGATAAATGCTAGCTACAGAGCTGGACAGCGCCAGAGCAGACCAACCTGTTTTGACTTCAGCTAAGCAGCCAAACCCTGTAACTCTGTCATCTACTCCTACAGTTTGTATACCACAGGTATCAATCCATTAGAATCACCTGGAGACTGTGGAAACCTGATTGATTGGTCATTCTCTGACTGCTAGTAGGTTCCCCATCTGGACTCCAGAATTTTTTTCTCTGCTATAGGTGAGGGTGGTAGTGCCTTAAATGTATTTTAAGGCCAAAGTCTCAGGAATTTGTCTTACCTGTAAACCAGCTTTTCATCTCAGACCATGAATCCAATGTAACACAACTAAATCTGAACTGTGCCTTTATTCCCACAACTTTCCAAGCTCCTAAGACTATGGGCACAGACCAACAAGATACTAGACAGGAGACCTACCCTCACCATCTCCCTTCCCAGTTCTCTGGATATGTAGAGCTCCCATCCCAACTCTTCTGGGTTCCCATCTGTCTCTCTGTTGAACACTACCAGATATGTTCACAGTTCAGGCCTGTTCTATTTATCTGCCCTGGCTTTGCATTCCCTAGAGTAGAACTCTAGTTTCCCAGCACTCTCACCCTCAGTAAACATGACTTATCCACTCACGGTCATACACTACTAGCTCAGCCCAGAATTTAGCACAGAGAAATGAAAGGCAGGTTCCCAAGTCATCCTGGGGGCAAAGTTCCTCCAGATTGTTAGTCCTATCATTTCTCATTCTCTATATTTATGAAGAGTGAAGCAGTCTGAAACTATTATTAAGGTGTTAAGGTGGGTTAGGTAGTGGTGAACTGTCAATAATCAGCAAAGGTGGAACTCATGTATTGTTTCTTGAAGGAGAAGTGGCATGGAGTAGTGATAATAACTCTAGTCTTTGAATCAGAAACAATGGGTTTGAGTATAATCTCTTTGATTCTCAGAATCTTTATTCATAAAATAGAGATGATTATATGCTCCCTTGCTACCTAAAAGGAGGTATTATGAGGAGAGTGCTTTATAAACTCAGAAGTGATAGGTGGATAACTCTCATAGCCTATCTTTAATTATGCTATTAGCACTATTGGACCTGATCATAGATTTAGTGCTAGAAGGCACTTTAGAGGGCATCTAGCTAACTCTATTTTATAATTGAGAAAACAGGGAGGAGAAGTGATTTGCTCAAAGTTGCACAAGAAGTAAGCATTAGAGATGAGATTAGAACTTTTCCATTGTTACAAAAGGATCTTAAGGATCATGACTTTTAGAACTGGAAGGAATCTTAGAGGTATGTATGTATATGCATATGTATATGTATGTGTATGCATATGTGTATGCATATATATGCATATATGCACATAATATACAATATGTACTCCAACTCTCATATTTTACGGTTGAGGAAACTGAGTTTCAGGTGGTTATGGGACTTGTCCAGGGTTATGTAACTATTGTATGACTATAGTAGGCTTTGAACTCAGGTCTTCCTGACTTCAATTTGGATGTTCTATCCAATAGTACTATGCCCCAGATCACTGGCATTATGACCCTGTTATCAATCAATCAATAAACATTCATTAATCACCTACTATATGTTAGTCACTGTGCTAAGCATGGTGGATACAAAACAAGGCAAAAGACAGTCCTTTTCAGCAAGGAACTTATAATCTAACAGGGAAAAACAACATGCAAACAAATATATACAAAACAAGCTCCATATAGGATAAATCTTTCTTCAAATACGAGGACCTATTACTTGTTCTATGCAGCTTTTGTTTGCATAACCACTGTTATGTAGACAGTGACTTACCTGTGATGCAAAGGGTTCTAATTTTCCCAGCATTAAGGAAGCATTGGCCTAATGACTGATAGCCTAACAAACAGTGATTCTACCTAAGCCCTTTGGAAAATTTTTGTGATAAAAGTAACTGAGACATTTCCTACAAACCCTACAAGCTCCTAAAAGCACCCATAGACCAACGAGATCCTAGAAAGGGAGCCTAATCTCTCAGGTATCCCAATAGTCTCATTTACTTCCAACCCATTATGCTTCCTTGGACTTTTGCCCCTTAGTCCCAGAAATTGGAGTTTTCAGGATATCATCCACTCTCTTAATTGCTCATCAGAGTTCTAATTTTCTTTCAGAGCTATAAAAAAGCTGGTGGGGGATGGTAAGGAGAAGTTCTATCCTTACAATCAGTCCTCTAAACTTATCCCACTAATCTTTGAAACACTTGAACAGCTGCAGAAAGCTTGCCTACATACAGCATCTGATTGGATTAAACAGTTCAGTATAATGGCAAGAGTACAATATTTGAAGTCAGAAAAATACGGTTCCAATTATAGCTTTGATACTCATTCCTGTTGGATTTTGTGCAAGTAACCTCTCATCACTGGGTCTCAGTTGACTTCATCTATAAAATGAAGGCTTGCATGATCTTGTAGATATGATCTCTGTTGTCCTTTCTGCTTCCATTGGTTTGACAGGAGCAGAGCATCTTGGCAGGATAGCATTGTGATGTAATAGGAAAAATGCTGAACTTAGAGTCAGAAAGACTAGAACTCCAAAATTTACTAGTCTCTTAACCTCTGTCTCCTTAAAATTGTGAATGGGTTAGAAAATGGCCACTCTTGGGGCGGCCAGGTAGCACAGCGAGTAAGAGCACCGGCTCCAGTGTCAGGCTTGACCTGGAGATCGAATCCCGGGCTCAGACACTTAGCACCAACCCAGAAACACCTGGCTGTGTAACCTTGAGCAAGTTACTTAACCCCAATTGCTTAGGGGCGGCCAGGTGGCTCAGCGAGTAAGAGCACTGGCTCCAGTGTTGGGACGACCTGGAGATCGAATCCCGGGCTCAGACACTCAGCACCACACCCAGAAATAACTGGCCGTGTAACCTTGAGCAAGTTACTTAACCCCGATTGCTAAAAAAAAAAAAAAAATGGCCGCTCTTTACTGTTGGCATATTGAACCTGAGTTCAAATTCTTCTTCAGGCACTTACTAGCTGGGTTACCTGAGGAAGATCACTTAACCTCTCTAAGCTTCAGTTTCCTTATCTGTAACTGGGGATAATAATAGTAATGTTATTATTAATAATAGCATCTACCTCCTAAGGTATTGTGAGGACCAAATGAGATGATAGATAGATAGATAGATATCATTTTGCAAAATACTGGATCTCTTTGGCCCAGGAAACTGGGCCTCAGTTTCCTTTTGTGGAATAAGGGGATTTTACTATATGACCTCTAAGATTGCTTCCAGCTCTAAAATCTATGATCCTGTGGGCCTATGGAATCTAATGGAAAGAATACCTGTGCTGGAAGCAGAGGACCTGGGTTCCAAAATGCTATGTAAATGCTAGCTGTAATAATAATTTTAATAATGATTGAAGTTTAATAATAAATATTAGCCAATTATATATTATATTATTGTGGTTACTAATAATGCCTTTAATACTAATTGATTTCTAATAATAAAACTATTTTACAATCATTATATTGTTATTAGAATTAATAATAACAACAACAGCAATAGTAAGAGTTGTTGTTGCTAGAATCTTGGTATAGATTTGGGTGCAGAATATTGTACTTAGTAAAAACCATTTTTGAGTACCTGGTAATGTTGTTCAGTTTAAGCGATGACTCCACCACATTGGAACGTTTTGTCAGTTACCTTTTGTGATATTTAAAATCTGTCTGAGCCTTAAAAAGTTCCCACTTTCCATTGGGTTTGGAGTTTCATGAGTTCAGTACCTTTTGTTTCTTCACCCTAAGAGTTCTGTGAGTTTGACAGTTGGGGACCTCATACGGGCATCCTCAAGGTTTCTACTTTTTTGTTTCTCTTCTGGGAAGCAGAGACTGGGACCCTGAAGGAAACAGAATTGCCTATAGGGATTCTTAGGGTGATTTCTGGTTTCTTTCAAAAGGTTCCAGAGGTAAGGGTGGCTAAGTGGCACAGTGAATAGAGCACCAGCCCTGGAGTCAGGAGAACCTGAGTTCAAATTCAACCTCAAACACTTAACACTTACTATCCGCGTGACCTTGGGCAAGTTACTTAACCCCAATTACCCCTCCAAAAAAAAAAGGCAAAAAAAAATAATCTTTGGTTTGGGAAAACTAGGTGGCACAGTGAATACAGCAATGGCCCTGGAGTCAGGAGGACCTGAATTCAAATCTGGTCTCAGACACTTGACACACTTACTAGCCGTGTGACTTTGGGCAAGTCACTTAACCACAATTGCCCTCCAAAAAGCAAAAAAAAAAAAAAAAGGTTCCAGAGGTTGATAGCATTGATTCTTTTATTTAGTCTATTTTACTTCCAAACCCATAAACTTAACTTTCCTCTTCTTTGATACAGGTTTACCCCTAGCATTACTCTTATACTTATCAGGAAGAGTCAAATTTGTTCTTTGGTTCTGAAATGGAACAAAAAGGAAAGAATAAAGAAGAGAGGGAGGGAGTTGTTTTTATTTTTTCAAGTAACTGTTCAAATGTTAGAAGAGAAAAGTACTGAAAGACAATGGGCAACAGACTTCTACAGGTCTCTAGCATCTCTTATTAATAATTCCTGATCCATATTTTCCAGCACAATTTCCACTCACCTTATCTTGTCCCCTTTTTGCATTGGAGTGACTCACTGTGCTTATTCATTTAATTTGGAGATTCCGGAGTTCTTCATAGAATTTCTATACCCCTTTATCTTCTGTAAGAGATTTTGGTTCATAAATTACAGTAATTTTCATGGCATTAATTTTGAAAATACTGAGCAAAATTGCTGTATCCAGAGATGACCAAACTTCCATGAAATGATGTTTCCTATTGTCTTTGGATTCATGCTAAAGACAACTCCAAGAACTTTTTAAATTTCCCTTTCCAAGGAAAGGGATTTCCATTTAGCTGCAGTTTCCTTCCATCTTCTAGGTTTGTCTATGGTGAGATAATTCCATCCCTCCAATACCATGACATCTTGTTGGTCATTGAACAAGGATTTCATTTTCAGAGCTCTCAGAAGTTCATAGATAATTTAGGAACTATATGATTGGGGGCACTCCCTTCTCTCTTGTTCACCTCTCTGCCATCCGTCATCACTGCAGATAGGTCAGGAGACCCACATGGGACCAAGGGCAATTTTGTAATTTTCTATTTTAAAGGATCCTTCATCAACTGGCTACCCTATTACTGGTGAACTTCTGTGCTTAGGTTGATCCTCAGAAGGCAGACAGTCTATTGCTAGAAATAAACATGAAACCTTTTTCACTATGGTACAGCCTACTACAACTTATTCTTCACAAGCATAGTTTCAGGTATCCGGGGTTTCCTCCACAACATAATAAGGCACCATATTAGTAGGAATTGGCCAAGGAAACATACCTAAATATGAAAGATTATATCCTAAAAAACAGAGAACAGGAGGTAACTTTCAAATATATATTGGAGGGGGTGTGAATTAATAACCAAATGAGGTATGGAAGAGATCATAAAAGATAATAGCCAATTTCAGTTACATAAAATTTGAAAGGTTTTTGTATAAACCAGATCAGCAAAGCCAACTCCAATGACTCCCTTATTTCCCTCTCAAAGGAGAACCTGTGAGCCTTCTACTCAACTGCGGAACAAAAGGGGAAAATTATCGATGAAGCAAAAAAAATTGTATCATAAATTTTGGAGAAAACTCTGATATCTGAGATATATAGGAAATTGACAGAAATATATAATACCAAGGATTATTTTCTAGTGGAGAAATAGTCATGGTATTTAAACAAAGACTTTCCAGAATAAGAAAGTAAAATGATTAACAACAATATGAAAAAAATCTTTCTACCTCTTCCAACATTGACTATTTCTTTTTGTCAAAGCTGATTACACACACACACACACACACACACACACACACACACACACACACATTTGTTTGTTTATATGTATGTATGTATATATGCATATACACATATAGACAATTGGGGTTAAGTGACTTGTCCACAGTCACACAGCTAGTAGGTATATGAGGTCACATTTGAATTCAGGTTCTTCTGACTCCAATGTTGATGCGCTATCCATTACACCACGTAACTACCCCAACTAGCCATATTTTTTTTAAAACAACTCTGTGTTATTAGCCAAAATATTGGAAACTATGGCCTACTGAGAAATGACTAAACAAATTGTGGTACCACAAATGTAATAGAATATTGTATCATAAGAAATGATGAAATAGACAGTTTAAAAAGAAACTGAGAAATACATCTATGAACTGATACAGAGTGAAGTGAGGAGAACTAGGGAGCAATTTTTACAATGATAGAGTCATTATAGAGAAAACTTTGAAAGACTTTTGAACTCTGATTAATGCAATGATAAGCCATGAGTCCAAAAGAATGAAAATGAATCATGTTACTCACCTCCTGACAGAGAGCTGATAAACTAAAAATGCAGAAAGAGACATTTTTGAACATTGCTAAAGTGGCAGTTTGTTTAACCACACTATGCAGCCATGTAATAAGGACTTAATTTATTTATTGTGTTCAGTGTGTGTGTGTGTGTGTGTCTGTGTGTCTGTGTCTGTGTGTGTTCAGTAGGAGGGAGATTAATTTTAAAATAATTGAAGGAATGAAGCAAAAATTAATATGCTATTCTCCTTTCCCCCCAAATAAATAAAATGGTTCCCTTTAATGGGGAATAGCTAAACAAATGGTACTTTATGAATGTAATTGAATATAAGTACAATTTTGAAAACTGATGAATATTATGAATTCAAAAAATGTTGGAAGTCCTATATGAAATTATAGAGAACAAAAAGAGGACAAAGGTAGCAATATCTATGTGACTACAATAATTTAAATGAAGTGAAAAGGGAACTGAATTCATCTGAATTACAATAAACAATGATAATATCAGAGAATGTAACAGTAACTTTCCTCTCAGAAAAGAAGCAGGAGACTATTGGTGCAAAATATAACATACATTTTCATACTTGGGTCAGTTTTAATTATCTATTTGTGGTTGTAAAGGTTTAAAGGAGGAGGGAATATATTAGGAAATGAATGTGATATGAGAAAAGATAAGGTATCATTTTAAGAAAAAAACCAAAACAATACATTAGGTTATATTTTTCGTGGGATGGCCACCAAGGGGCCAGAATGACTTGGTTGCTGTCTGGAACAAGGTAGTGATTAGTGAGGTAAGGAAAACTTCAGTACAGTGGAATGGATGGGTTTTGTTTTTATAAAATGTCTATAACTCTAGTGTTTATAACTTTGGCAATACCTATGTAGAATTTTAGAATGGTAAAGGCAGAAGGAGCCCTGGAAACTATTCAGATCAACTCCCCAAATTTTACCCATGAGGAAGATAAGGATTAGAGAGATGAAATATATGTCTTCCCATTTCCAGAAGAGGAATGCAATCTTTTTGTTTAAATAAATTTGTGTTGGTATCTTTTGTTTTTATGTCATCTACATTTCCCAATATATCATTCCTCCTCCCACTCTTAGATAGCCAGCCCTTAAAACAAAGGATAAAAAAGAGAGAAGAAAAGAGTTCAACAATACTCACTACCACATAGAAAAAGTCTAATATTAAATTGTAGTGCACATTCATAGTCCTCCATTTCAACAAAAATGACAGAAGTGAGAAAGGCAATTTTTTTGAAGCAAACCCTAAATAATGGGACAGCTGTAGGAAAGATCAGAGATATGACTCCATTGTCATTGAGTCACATTTTAGAATTGTTGTTTGTCCTTCATTTTCAATGAGGACCAATGACATCATGGGGGTGATGGTTGATTTGCTCGTGGATTAGATTTAAGTGAGGTAGAGTCACACAAAGTTGTCAGCCTCACTCTCTCTTCCTGAGTCATTGAAGTCCAGTGGCAAGACAAAAGTCAAAATGATTGGTGATGGCCCATGATTCAGTGGATGACCTTGACATCTTTGATGTCTAAGCAAGCTTTAAGTGCTTCTCACTGCCTGCTTCAATCACCTCCACATCATGGAATAAAGAGGCAAGGAAAGATTTGTTATGATTGATGATGAAGGGCTACAGAAATAGCTGAGAAATCTCAGGGGAGGTGGGGGAAATTCTGAGAATTGAATTAAGAAAAGTTCAAAGAGAATCAAAAGTTTCAATGTTCTAGGTTTCATTAGGAAAACTGGTTCGTAAAGGGAAAAGCAGGTTATATAGGAAGGAGTTTTCAGGTGTTCCTGTCTCTCCACTGAAGAAGGTAAGCTGTTTGCTATTCAAGGACACCCAATTGCAGTTTTATATGAAAAAATGCTTCTATAGGATGAACTTGACCACATCCTTCTTTGTGATAGTTTATATGCTATGAGAGAAGCAGCCTCTTTGACTTCAAGGCCTCCAAAATCTCACTGTGCCCAGGGAACCTCATGTTAATTGGTCTCCATAAAAGTTAATGAATGGGGATTTTTAGCAACTATTCTGTGCTGAGGCAATTAAACATAATATTGGGGGGTGATGTTCCTCTGGAGTCCCTACCAGACAAGCAGCTGGAAGCAGATCTACTTGAAAGCTTCCTTTGCTCCTCCCCGGAGTGGCTGAAATCAGCATAGGGGCCATTCACCTGTAAAGAAGATGATCATTTCTCTCCAACATTCACACAAAGGCCATTATACGGATGCATCAAAGACTCCAATTACCAACCTAAGATTGCATTCAAACTTATAAAGTTGGGATAAGAGAGCACCCTAAGTCACTGATCCACACTTTTTGGTTGGAGAAGGTCAGGAGAAACTAGAAGGCTAGATTTTTATTCTGACTCTGCAGCCAAGTTGTTTTGTGATATTGGGACAACTCTATACTTTTCTCATTTGTCATCAAATAGGGATGAAAATACTCTTTGCCCTTCCCTTATCCTATTTATTCTTTTCCCTTTTCTTCAAACCAGGTTTATGGGGAAACAATAAATGTCTCTGTTTGGAGAAAGACTTGCTATTGGGAGTCTAAAAGACATGTACAAAAAATAATAAACTGTGTGATTTGCCCATCTAGTCAGTCATCACATTCCAGATGGCAGCAACCTCTTGTATCATAAAAGACTTATGTCAGCTGTATGTTTTAGACATTCTTTCCATTATACAGGTTTGAAACAGCAGTCATATTTGATTCAGGTAGATGGCACAGTAGATACAACGCTGAATTTGGAACTGGGAAGACCTGAGTTCAAATCCAACATCAGACACTTACTAGTTGAGTGACAGTGGGCAAGCCACTTAACCTCTTTTTGTCTTGTTTTCCTCAACTGTAAAATAGGGATAATAATAGCACCTACCTCACAAGTTATTGTGAGGATCAAATGAGATAATACTTATAAAACAGGGAGCACAGTACCTGGGGCATAGTAGGCACTCTATACAAGCTTATTCCCTTCCCCCTTCTCCTTTTTTCCTCCTCCTTATCTTTCCTTATCCTATCCTTATCCTTCTAATCAATTGCAAAGTGTATAGATTTTATCTCTAAAGTTCCTCTAGCTTCTATCTCCTCCTTTCCCTTCCTATTACCATCAGTCTAATTCACGTTCTGATCATCTCTCTGGACAATTATAGATTATAGATAAAAGGGTCATAGATTTAGAACAGACTGGAATATATTCTCAGCTGGATCCCTCACTTCCATCCTCTTTCTTTTGCAACTGATCATTCAAAAAATCACCAAAGCAATTTTCCTGCTATATACCTCTCCATCATCCACTAAAAAAGTATGAACTCCTTAGGTTAGTATTCAAGGCTTTGTGCAATCTAGGCTCCCTTAGTTTGTCCATTATCTCTATATCATTCTATGCTTCCATTTAAAAACTTTTTGCTAATTTGGGTTATATTAGAATATGACTCTAAGTATTCCTGACACCCAGACTGATCCTCTGTTCATTATGAATTAAACTAGGCTGCCTCTTTTTCAGTTTGTCATCTCTATGCAGATAACCTCTAAATTTATATCCCTAGCCAGGGGTATATTGTAGTCAATTCCTACCAATTTGGGGAAAATAGATTGTTAAATTTACAGGGTAAGAATTTATGCCTTGGAAATTGACAAGCCTACATTGTCTAGACTTAAGAAATGGATGGAACACATTATATAATGCAGACTGAAGTAAAAAGTGTGTTGTCAATTTTTGGAGAGTCAATTGTTAAACATTTAACAGCATACCCCTGCTCCCAGCCCAAATCTTACTCAAGAACTCCTGCTCTATGTCCATAAGATCCTGCTTCATTGACTGGAATCAGAAGACCTGTGTTCATATCCTAACTCTCATGCTCACTCTGTGTGAAAACTTGAGTTTAACCTCCTTGGACCTCAGTTTCCTCATCTCACAAATGAGGATGTAGAATAAGTTGAGGTCCCTTCCAGTAACAGAACTATGAGTCTATGATCTTTTCTTTCAATCTTTCAATAACATCTCAAATTCAGTATGAACAAAATGGAACTTATCTTTTCCTCGAAACATACTCCACCTCAAACTTCTCTATTTCCATTGAGGCACCAATATTTTTCCTTTTTTTTCTTTTTACAACCTAACTGGTCAATGAGGACCTGGAGAAAACAGATTCATTCCAGAGGAAAGGCAATCACTTTACAAGTGGTTGAAATGTGAGTGTTGAAATGGTTTTTATTCCATTAAAATCCAAATCAGACACTACCTCATCTGTGAAACCTTCCTTGATCCCTCCAGTTACTTCCCCCTCCTTGAATCTCTCCTACCATTCAGTGAGAATGTTTCCTATTGCTTGTATTCCAACTAATATCATTGTTATTTGTATATATCTTAGGTGAGGGGAGGGTATGTGTCTAGTTTTATCTTCATATCCTCAGAACCTCTCTCAGTGTGCAGTGATAGATGTTTATAGCTATTTGTTGAATTACTCTTCACTAGTTTGATAATAAAAGACTTAAGCAGAGGTGGGGAACCTGAGGCCTTGTGGCCACATGTAGTCTTCTAGGTCCTTGGGTTCAAGTTTTACAGAACAAATCCTTTTATTAAGGGGATTTGTTCTGTGAAGTTTGAATTCGGTCAAAGGGCTGCACTTGAAGACCTAGAGGACCACAGATTCCCCACCCCTGGACTAGACCAAATGAACTTTCATCTAATGATTTCATGTTTATCATATACATGAATTGTCCCATAATGGAAACTATACATAGAGAGACAAAATGGTATAGTGGGTAGAGTGCTAGAATCAAAATAGACACATTTTGTGTCTTCCTTCTGACATGTATTAGCAATGTCACCACCACAAATCACTGAGCCTTTCTGAGCCTCAAGTCACTCTTTCTTGAATAACAACTTACTTATGTATTGATGATTTATAGTGGGCATTGATATGTTACTTATAAAATCACAGATACTTAAAAAATTTATGTATTGATTATTTTCACATAGTTACATGTATCACTACCACCTCATATATAATTAGTGTTTAAGAGAAGTTGAAACATCTATTAATTCAATGACTAGGTGATGTCCAGTTAAGGTAAGTGTAATGGCAAGCACAGTAGTTCATACCTTGTTTCAGCTATTGAATTAACACCTTGTTTCAGTTCAAGTTTCTTTTGACCCTTGTATCAAGTCTGTTAAGAAACAGAACGTGTGAACCCCACAACTTGTGAACCCTAGAATTCATGAACTCCTGCAACAGAAAGGGGAGGAACTAATGACCATATATAAGGAGAGGTCCAGGCTAGAGACAGCAGAACTGAGAAGAGGACTCTTGTGGTGACAGTGTCAAGAAGGTGAAAACTTATGTTATCCTGGCACTCTGTCTGCTCTGTCTGTGTTGATGTTTGTTTGTGATACTTTGTACAGAAGCCATGGGAAGCCCTGAAAGAGGATTTTCTGATTGTATGTTTACAGAAGTCCTGGAAGAGGGTTTTGGAGGTCCTGGGACTTTACTGATGATTTGTCCTGACCTCTTGGACCTTATTTGTGGGTCTGTGTTGATTTCTGTGTTGAGTTCTCAGAACTTGTTTGTGGGTCTGAGTTGATTTCACAGGCAGATAGTGAATTGATTATGGTGCCAACCATGTGCATGAATATTATTGTGACTCTGTTAAGCTTTGTCTTCCCAGAAACAGGAACTGTGAAGGACTTGAGGTGGCCTGGACACTGAGAACTTCAATATGGAACGGCAACTGGACGATGAACTGGACAAGAAGCTGGACAAGGAACTGGGAGTTTCTTGTCTTTGAACCCAATTGACATTTGGAGCTGGGACCATGGAAGAAGAACCATGGAAACTGAGATCCAGCCTGAGGTCAAGCTGAAAGAAGACTTTACTTGGATACTGTGTACTGACTGAGAAGATTATGATTTACTGTGACCTATAGGGGTAGAGAACTTTGACTTTTGTACTTTGTGATTGAATTAAGGATTTTGTGATTACTTTGTTTAAAACTATGTAACCACTTTGGTGAAAACTATGTGGCCATTTTAGTGATAAGTTGTTGAGTTGTGACATGGTGAATACTGTATTTTGATTTTCTGTGATAAGTTGTAACATTGTGAATGCTATACCTTGATTTTCTGTGAATGTTTTGCTATTGAATAAATAAGAGAGTTTGCTATAGTATGTAATCAGAACCTTGAAAGCTGTTCACAGAGCAGTCCTCTGGAAAGTTGCTCATGTGTGATTTTGCAGGTAGACTGGAAGAACTCTGGGCCAAGACTAAGAAGACAATGATTTCTCCTAGCTCTGCCACTTGTTAGCTGTATTACTTTGGATAAGTCATGCTCTCTCTCTGAGTTTTCATTTTCTTCATCTGTGAAATGAGGGGATTGATCTAGAGACCACTGAGACCCTTCCACCCCTAATATTTTATGTTTGTAAGTCTTGAGCTATCCTGTGTTTCAATTTGAGACAGGCCCAGTTTGTCATTCCTAAAGGAATTAAGCACTCTTGGTAACAAGAAAATGTAGCTCTGAATTTTCTTCTTTTCATTAGTCTAATAAGGGATGTTTTTATGGGAACTTAAATGATCCCATTTCTAATTACAGTGGTATAGTCCCTGCTGCTCTGGTTAATGTGGTCTCAACATAAACATTATAACTTCTGGTGCTAGAAGTAGCAACAAGCTTGCAAACACTGTCTCCAGGCTGAAATCTCCCACATGCACCTATGCTTTTTAATAGTTGTGAGGGGATTAAATCCCTGAACCTTGCTGGATTTAAATTGGTGGCATGTATCTTAACAGGCATTCAAATTGGAAATTTCAGCATAGGAAACCTAGAACTTTTCAAATTTACTGTAATGGTTCATCTGAGTCTAAAGGAGAGATACAAAAGTCATTATATCAGGGAATTTACCTAAAGTAGGTATAGTTTATTGATGTTAAAACAAAGAACACAGTAAATACATGTACCAGGATGTGATATAGCAACCAGGGGGCCTTTTTATCCTAATCTGGGACATGCTACAAATGGTTCCTCCAGGAGATGGTCATATTTTCTGTGATTGCAGACTAACCTGAATGTTTTTATGAGGTGCCTCACACATAAGCATGTATGGAAGATATGCCAAATGTGATAGTGTACCAGTCCATGCTCTATGCATAGCTTTATGTTTGGGAGTAAACAAAGGAAACTGGTGCTATTTTACAGGTATAATCAGGAGTGAGTAGGCATTTTAAATGATCTGATCATGAGGGAGTTAAATAAGGATTCACCTGGAGTTGTTATAATTCCTTTAATGTGCCATGGTTTACTTTTGGAGTCATCATTTATTCCATCACCTGGCACAAAGTAGGTACTTAATAAAGGCTTACCCCTTTCCCCTTCCCTTTCACCATTATCTCCCTCCATTTTCCCATGAGGCCAGAGGTCCTATCTAAAGACAGTTTGACTTAGATAACAATGGGGAGGGATGGGAGGGGGAGCTGCTTCTAAGTATATCTGCTTCTTAGGAGAAAAGTGAGAAATATATTTGATTTTTTTATAGGGAAGGAAATTGTTTAATACCTTCACTAGGAACAGTGTTAGGTCTACTGGGAAAAAATGAGATCAAAAACCTGAAATGGAATGGGATATATGTTAATCCCTTTAAGATTAGACATGACTCAAGGATAAAAAAAAAATGATCAGATAAACTCTGAATGGAATATCAAAAGGGTAATTTGGGATGACATCCAACTTACCAATTGGGCATTCTATGATGCCCATTAACCTAAATGGGAGGCAGAGATATAATGGAAGAGATATTGAACCTGAAGTCAGAAGACCTGTGTATAAAATGTACCTCTAATACTTAGTACTTGTGTGACCTTAGGTAAGTGATTTCATTTCTTTGGGCCTCAGTTTCCAAGTCTTTAAAAAAAGGGGGTGAATTACACTATATGGCCTCTGGGGTCTTTTGCAGCTATATGTCTATAAGCATATGACCTAGACAGAAGTTCTAGGCATGACACGTCACTACTATTTTTTCCTTGATCTTTGACCCTCTCCTTTCCCAGAAAAGCATAAAAAGTGAAGCTAGCAAAAATGCCACAGTTGCCTTTGGGGGTCATTAGACCTAGGCCTAACTAACATAACCTTGACTGCCTAATCTTATATTAGTCATATCCACATACTGTATTCTCCAACCTGACTAGTAACTCACTGTCCTGTCCCTGTCCACTTTTGCTCAGGCAAGCTTCTTTGTGTGGAATGCTATGTCCATATCTTTGCCTGCTGAAATATTAGTCTCAGTGTTCAGCTGAAATACTACTTTTTCCTTCATAAAGCCTTTCTTGATCATAACTTGAAGGGAATGCAGTACAATATAAATTGTACATATGTATATGCAATAAAATTTTATAATATTGCATAGCACAACATATGTTATACTATAACATTTGCAATGCAACAAGATGTTATATAATATATGCAACAATAATATGATAATATAGTATTAAGATATACAACAATAATACAATATTAGATATAATTTAATAACAAAATATATCATATAATATAATAATAGGATATAGTGTAACAATTTTATGTACTATATTGGTGCATAATGTAAGATATTTTATTAGTGCATTATGTAATTTGACAATACAATATCATATTATACATCATCATTTATAATTATAATATAACTAAAATATCATATAATGAATTATATTACAATATTATATAATAAATAATGCATTGTTGCCTTATGTAATATCATGCATAAATAATATTGTATTATGTTTTATGATGTTATATAATATATATATACATATCACATGCATGCATACACATGTATACCCTTAAGCAATCTCTTCATATATATACTATATACATATGTGCATATGTGTATAATATACATATACATTATATACAGATATATCTGTGTGTATATGTATATAAATATATATGTAATCTATTCTAGTCCAATCTATTCACTTCAGTAGACAATTAAATTGGTTTACCCAAAACCAAACAAGGTTTAAATAACAAAGTGTGGATTCAAACCCTAGCCCTTTGATTCTAAATCCAAAGAATTCTGCTCTGCTTCCTCTCCCATAATCAGAATGGGTCTTTCCCTTTTCAAACCTCATGGAGAATTTTGTTTGAACTTCTTTTATGAGTTTATCACATCCCATTTCTTATTATATTTATTTGTGCACATGTCACCTACCCCTTGCTAGTCTCTCATGTATGTGACAGTCTTTATTCATCATTGTCTCTCCCCTAATTCTTGGCACACAGCAAAATTTCAATAGATGTTTCTTGAATCCTTTTGTTTGCCATCAAACATCCTGAACTTTACCAACTTCCTAGAATGCAAACAGAATCCTAGCATCATAGTGTTGCATACTAAAGGTTTGAAGGGATCTTAGCATCTACCCCAACCCCAGACAGATTGTGAATCCTATCTCCAACATATTAAACTGAACATATTACCAATTTATCCCTGGGCTAGAGTGAGGCCAGATGTAAGTTAAGTGAAAAATAGCATTCTTTTGTTCCCCACCAAGCAGTACTGATCACTAACTTTTATTAAATGTCTTACTGGCCATTTGAGTAAGGGGTAGTAGTAGTAGTAGTAGTAGTAGTAGTAGTACTAGTAGTAGTCGTAGTAGTAGTAGTCATAGTAGTAGTAGTAGTAACAGCAGCAGCAGTAGCAGCAGCAGCAGAAGTAGTAGTAGCAGTAGTAATAGCAGCAGCAGTAGCAGCAGCAGCAGCAGTAGTAGTAGTAGTAGTAATAGCAGGAACAGTAGCAGCAGCAGCAGAAGTAGTAGTAGCAGTAGTAATAGCAGCAGCAGTAGCAGCAGAAGTAGAAGTAGTAGTAGTAATAGTAATAGCAGCAACAGTAGCAGCAGCAGCAGAAGTAGTAGTAGTAGTAGTAATAGTAGATTAGATGACAGTAAGATCATCCTAGCAATAGTTCAAGTAGTACTGGTTACTTCCATTTGGAATAACCTAATATTGGTATAAAATAAACAAAATTCACCCATTCACCCCCAGAATCATGTATCTACCTTCGTCCTTTCAACCACACCTATAACTGCACTGTGGTAGGAAAGGCAGGGAAATGTGAAAACAACAGTGTGAATCTCATCTCAAATCCTATCTTTGCTTTGTGAGCTGTGTGGCCTTAAGCATGGGTCCCAATTTGGGGATCAATAAAATGATGGCATTGGATCAGGTGGTCTATAAGTTCCCTTCTAAAGCTAACATTTTATGAATTAGTGGCTGAGCACTTTAAGATGGAAAAGATTACATAAAGACAAGGCAACACAAACAAGTCTTCTTAGAAAAGATTCAAGGCAGAAACTCTTAACCTGATATCCATGACCTTGTTATTAAAAAAAATAATATTGGATAATTGCATTTCATGATAATTGGTCTCCTTATAATTCTACATATTTTTATGCATTAAAGAAAGCAGTCTAAGAAAGGGCTCATAGGTTCCACCAAGTTGCCAAAGGGATCAGTGTTAACAAGACAAAAACAAAAAAAGAAACAAAACACTGTAAAACCCTTGATCTAGACAATTCTGTTGCCTCTACAAATGGTTGTAGCCTCTGGATTAGTTTTATTTAGGGTAAATTTGATTGTGGTTCAGCCTCATGTCAAACATCATCCAGAGAAATCAGTCAGGTCACCAAAGCCACATTTCTACCACCAAAGCATAAGCCTACTGGGATTTTGTCTAAAAAATATGTTTTTTACACAAGACTCAGGTTATGTTGGCAATCAAAGTAATCATAAGGAGAAAGTGCATTGGGGCATACAGTAATCTTCTTCCTTCAAGGTTAGTATATGCACTAAAATATGAAGTGATTTGACTTGTTAAAAAATGAAAAGAAAAATAAATAAATAATTAAAGACAACAGTAACAACATAATACAACAACCCCAAACTTAAGAGGACCTTCATGATACGTGTTCCTCCTGCTTAAAATTACTGTAGTTGGTGGATCAAAGGAGTGAATGACATTTTAAATTATGAATTACTTTGCCTTTTAATGTTGGTCAACTCAAGTCATACTAAGTGGGTGTTGTGGGTATTTTAATATGTATGATACACACTTGTGATGACTTAAAAAGGTCTTTTGGTGGTCTTTGTTTCATTCCTATTCCCAGAGTTGATATCCTTGTGTCACATGTCTGTAAAACCCTGCATCTTAAAGGAAAGAGAAGTGGTCCATTTAAAATACTCCACTAGCCACCATTAAGCATATTTTAGAATTGGGGCTCATGTCTAAAGAACTACTCATTATGTTTTAATATAAAAAGGAGTAGGTCCTTTATGTCATGGAAACTTGTCCATTGAAATTCACTTTGAATAATTCATTTTAATAAGGAAGTCCCTTAACATACATCTGAGACTCAGTGGGAGTGGCAAAGTCAGCAGGAGACAGTACATCCTGCCTGGGATCCTTAGGGTCAGCCAAAGTGGAGGGCATATGCTACCCACATAAAAATACCTAAGTTTCCTGGAAACAGCTTAACATAAGACTAAGGGTTAATTTCCTGTGCTTCCTATATATCATTTTACAATTTTTCTCCATAGTCTCCCAATTGTATACTTTGATGGGCAAATAAGTCACCTACTTGTCTTAGCACCATGGATATATCTGGGTATCACAAGCACTCTAGAAATGATCTTTGGGGTATTATGTCTGTTCTCCTACCTTCCCCTTACCTATCTTTGCCCTTGGTAGATTCTTATGGGATTTCCCTAAATAATTAGAATGTCCATTGTGGCTTGGGTGGAGTCTGACATTGACCTTAGCTCCTAGAAGGCGATGCCAGTGGAGGGCAAGTTTTGGTAGACTATCAGTTTGAAAAGTCTTCAAGTCTGGAACCAGCAAAAGCTTCTAGTCCAAGGACTAGCCTAGCTGAGTGTTTAAGAGACCCATCACTCTAAAAGTCAGCCACTAACTACTGAATTTGTTGGCTTGAACTATTTATGAAGCTTGGAGGAGTTGCTATCATTGAAAGGTGATCCCACATAAATGAAATCACAGGTATTTCAAAGTGTAAATTCCTCTAAATGTGTATTGGGAACAGATTTTCCTGGGATGTGAAGACTTAGATGATTTCAGTGGGAGAGGGTGGAGTGGAGAGGGGAAGAAGGAATACAAATTCATCACCTTTTGTGGATGGATAAGGAAAATAATAAAATCACTTCTCTACCACATTCTAACTGGGTGCCTTGACTCAGTCACTACACTTAGAATATACTTTCCCTATTCACTATATCACTCTTGAAATTCTACCTATCTTTAAGGACTCGGATCAAATCCTCTTGAAGTCCTCTTTGACTAGCACAGCTAAAAGTAATTTGTTCATTCCTTTGAACTGTTATGGTACTCATCTTTTATTCTTTTCTAGACATATTCTATCCTGTATTATAGTTATATGTGATATGTCTAGACTTCTCTAGTAGTAGTATTCCTTGAGATCAGGTACTTTCCCAGTGCTGAGACTTCATGCTTTGAACATAGGTGCTTATGAATGTTATATGGTTTACTGCTTCTTATAAAAAGCTCAACATATTTTCATATTTAAGATATTTTTTTCATTTTATAGCTGAGGGAATGCAGGCACCTTTAAAGTTAAAGACATTGTCCAAAGTCACAATGATAGAGTAAGAATCTTATGGCATTCTTTTAACTAGTCTACTCAGCAAATATTCTCTTGAATAATATGGGAGAAAATTCCTGAAAAATTCATATGTATTCTTCTGTCCAGCAAATAAATATTTTGTGAATGCCTAACAATCTCAGAAGAATTAAAAGTTACAATAATGGGAAGGACAATGGAAAAATACATAATGGGTGAATGTTTGCTGAATCAGGTTATTGTCTATGACTTGTGTACATGAAATGCAATGATTAGAAAAGGAGAGAGGTTGGGCACACAATAGAAATATGACAACAGATGGACAAGCTAGGTGGTACCCTGGTACTGGTCCTTCATTTTTGAAGAGGACCAGTGACATCACAGGGTGATGTCTTGATGTGCATAAATTGGATTTAAGTGAGGCAGAGTTGCACAAAGTATTCAGCCTCCCTCTCTCTTCCAGAGTTATTGAAGTCCAATGGCAAGACAAAAGCCAGGATAGCTGGTGGCCCAGGATGCATTAGATGGCATTGGTGTCTTCAGTGGCTTACCAAGCTCTAAGCTCCACATTACCTACTTCAACTGCTTTTATGGTCATTGGCACAAATTATTCTTATCCTCCCATTCTCTGGGAGAAAGTTTTTACATGCTTGGGGTAGACATTCTCTGAACTTACTCATGGCTTTGAGGCCCCTTGGTTACCCTAAATCTGACTGAACCTATCTGCCAAGACAGTTTTACTGGTGTATGGCCTGTTGGAACCACAGGTAAGAGTTGTGTGAAAGGTAGATGCCAAAGGGGTATGAGCAGCCCTGAAGAGGGTTCAGCAAGCCCTCACACCAGAGGGGCTAGTCCTCCCTGTACACTCCATAGTGTCTCTAGAATATGAGTCAGGCCTCTAGCACTCTGGGTACATTCTTAATGGAGAATATTTAGAGAAAAAGATGAGCAAAGATGGGACAGAATGGGAAGGCATGAAACAGTTATAGTCCGAATTGGTGGAGAGGATGCCCAAACATGCAATGATGAAATAAAAAAATCTGTTGAAGTATCAGTCAATGAATTCTTTGTACCTCACTCTTATCATTAATTATTTAAGATAACATAAATCAACACATCTAGTTCTTTGTGCCTCCCCCACCCGCCCAAGCTCTTATACACTGGTACAAATACTGGAAAACAATTTAATGAATGCCAGAAAACTTACCCAAAGACACACATCTGCCTGTGCGTTGTATGCCTTAAGGCTAAAACTATGCATATCTCATCAAGTTCAGACATATTCCTCTTCTCTTGACCTTGATTCAAAATGTTGCCACATCTCCACCCCCACCACAATTACCATTTCCCTTTGGCAGTGAGCAGATGCTGGTTGGTTTAAATTCAGTGATGTGATGCTGTATTAACAGAATATGCTTGAAACTTAGTTAATTGTATGAGGTATTTGGCACTTGACCATTATGAGTTGTAAAGAGGGGAGCAAGAATTTATTACATACCTACTATGTGCCAGACATTGTGCTAAGTATTTTACAAATATTATTTCATTTAACCAGTTGTAAAATAACATCTTTTCATCTTCCTTCACTCCTAAGGTGATTTAAAATACATTATTTTAGTTTTTTTAAAGGCTGATTTTTTTTTTCTTTTTCCCCCATTAGAATACTGGTAAAAGTCAATCCAACCTTTGTAACTTTTCTTACATCCATTTTCTCTTCTCACTTTCACTGATACCACTTGAGTACAAACCCTCATTAGTACCAGCTTATACTATTGCAATAGTCTCCCAACAGGTGTTTCCACCTTCACTTTCTTCCCTTCCAATCTATCCTTCATCATGATGTCAAAACACTCTTTCTTGTACATACTTCTGGTCACAACATTGCCTCTGTTCAGAAATATTCAGTGGCTCAATATTGCTTAATAAAGTTCAAGAGTCCTTTCCTGGCATCAAGTACATCCATAACCTGAGCTGATCTTGACTTTCCAATTTTATATGATACTATCTGCCTTCATATGTGCTATGCTCTAATTACACTAGTGGGCTCTGCTAGCCCCCTTTCTGCTTCTGTGTCATTGATCACAATGGGCCTTATATTTTGGAGTGTCCTCCCTTCTCCTCATTGTTAAACTAAATCCTTTAATGCAGAATTCAAATGTCACAACTCCACAGGGTTTCCATAATCTCCATTGTCAGTGACTGGATCAGATTTAACCTGGGATATTGTTTTCCAACTCTTTACTATATGCATCTATTCATTCTTCTTTAGCAAGTATTAGCATTATTTATGAATATATTTCATCCCCTTGCCAGAAAGTAAATTCCATAAAAGCAGAAACCAATCATTTCTCCAGTGACTAGTATTGTGCTTGCCCACAGGAGACATTTCACAAACATTGAAATGGATGAGAAAAACAGTGCTAAATAGATCCTTGCTGATTCGGAGCACTTTGACCATCTTGTCTAAAGTAAGGCACTATTCTAAACTTTATTACTCATAGCTCTGCTGACTTTTTTTTCTCTCTAGAGGAAACCATACTTAATTAGTCAAAATCTATTCTTTCTGCATAATATCATTTCCTAGTACCTGTCCCCATACCCTTCTTCTCCAGGGAGGTAAAGACTATGTTCAGTCATTGAGGGGCATAAATACTGAATCCTTGACTGACATCATCGGCTCTACCTTTATATGTATTCTGTGTCCAGTCTATGAATTAGCATAGGATCAGCCTGCAGACCCACCCTCAGATACCTGGTGCCATTTGGACTCCTGACTAACTCTTACAAAGGGGGTTGGTATCAAGATATCTGGTAGAAACACAGATGAAGGGTGTACAGAGCAGACAAGTCACTGCATTACTTCTCTGGATTTTATCTGGCCTTTTGCTCCCATATTCTGCCTCACACTACACAGTAAATGGCACCAAGGGCTAGCTAGTGTGGCATTAGTACACCAGTGTTGTTCCCCATATCTGAGCCCAGCTACATATTATGTCACTTTAATATAGATTAGAATGGCCAATGTTTCTCGGTAATGCATGACTCCAGCTGTGTTAAACTGTTCCTGTATCCACTATTAACATAGAAGTCCTTTCAATTGCATGGTTATAATAAGGAAAGTTCCATTCATGATATTGCTCTGTTACGCTTAAAATATCAATATTGGACTAAATGTAATTCTATTAATTGAAAGAAACTAGTCATGCTGATGAAAGGGACCCTCAAGAGGTTTAAACCAAGGATCTTAAACCCAGAAGAGTGGACCAGATTGGGTTACTTATAGCAATGCCCCCTTCCCTTTTGGTATCTTATATAGACCTTTGTTTTTCATTCATGTGATTATATAAGTGGATTAATAAGCCTTTTTTTTTTTAAAAAAAAGAGAGAATTGAAGTTTAGATAGCAATGGTTCCAAAAAGATGAGCTCTATAAACTCAAATAAAATAATTTCAGTTTGAGGCACTAATCTAATGATTTCCCTGGGAAATAGATTACCTACAAAATGGAGATTATGTGGAGTGGTTATTTCTGTGCCTTCACAGTAATACCTAGTAAATAATGACTTAGGGAATAGATCTAATGGTACTCTAAGCTTATCTAAGTTTCACCCATGGTTTGCTTGTCACAATGCTGACACTAATATAACAATTGTAATTACTGAAGCTGTACTTAAGCTGTAAAGACAAAAAATGAAGAATATGATTCTTTGCAATACTTAAAATGGTGCTCTTAACTTTCAATTCCTTTTGTACCTCTTTTTAATATAATATTTAAGCCCCCATGTTAAAAATAATTTTTTAAACATTTCTCAAAAAGTTCTGAATTCCAAATTCTATACATTGCTCCCTCCCCCCTTGAGATGGTAAATAATCCTATATAGTTTATATATGAGCTGTCATATAAAACATTTCCATATTAGCCATTTTGTTCTTGTATCTCTCTTACTTAAACATTACAGATATTAGGCAGCCTTTAATAATTTGATCATTGGTGATAAGGAAGATATTTTGAAAAGAGACTCCCTTGTTTCCAGCCTCTTGAGGAACAATTACCAGTGTAAATTAGTGTTATCACCATTATTTACTAAATGGTCTTCTAGCAGACTGCAGGAGATGATGGGATTTTACTTGCCCTCTGTAGTCACTGTTTCCCCACTTCTTCCCACCTAGACAAGTACCCTCTATACCAGACCACTAGCATCTAGAATCTAAGCTGTACTCCCTAGGGGAGTTAATACATTCAACTTTGGAACCCTCATCATGGAAATGAGCCATCTTGACGAAGGAAAGCAAAGGAAAGCAAACTTACTTAACTCACAAAGTAAGATATTACTTTAGAAACAAATTTTTATTACTTGTGGAAGTCATACTTTATATCCCATCCAGCCATTCACCCAGGCTGTTCATCTTGCTATTTGCCCTGCTTGTGCAAACATAAACACTCTCTACTCCAGACCCTCTGCTCCCTGTTCCCCTGCCCCATATCCCACATTTCACCTTTGTACTCTAGGCACAGTAATAGTATATCTAATGGCCTTTTTTGAATCCTTTGACACTGTGGTTCATTTAAAGTAAGGGAATCTTTTTCTTTTTTTTTTGGAGGGGGGAAGGCAGGGGAGTTGGGATTAAGTGACTCGCCCAAGGTCACACAACTAGTAAGTGTTAAATGTCTGAGGCCTGATTGGAACTCTGGCCTTCCTTGTATTTGTTTCTCCAGAATTTAGTGGAGTGCTTGGCATATGCTTGACAAATGCTTTTCTTTTTTACTTCCTTCTTTCTCCTTGATACTCTTTTCTCTCCAGGGGTTTTATGATACTGCTCTCTCCTGATTCTCCTCCAACTTGTCTGGCAGACAGTATTTAATAAATGTTTTATGATTAATTGATAGATGGAATGATATTAAAGAGTGATTGAATTAGCCAATACTTTCTTCCATGGCAGAAATGACTTAGATCACCCTGGAGCCCAAGACACGGTGAGGCAAGCATTCCCTTGTAACATATGGAAGCAACCACAGAATCTAGGGAAATAAGTCTCCATGTTATTTGTCTCTCTGAAGGGCTCAGTGGTCTTTCTGTCTCGTCTCTGCCCAAGGCAGTCCATCCTCCTTTTGCCTGTCAAAATGATCTTTTTACAGAAGGAATCTGACCATGTACCACTTCCCCTCATTTAACCTCCAGATCAAATATAGATTCTTTCTTTGGCTTTGAAAGCCCTTCCTACTTTGAACCCTTCCTTACCTTTCCAGTCTTCTTATGCCTTAGTTCCCTCCATGCACTCAGCAGTCCAGTAACATGAGCTTCCTTGCTGTTCCTCAAATAATATGCTTATCTTCTTGATCGCCATTTTCGCTGATTTTCCTTGTTTTGTTCCGCCTCCCAGCTTCCCTAGCATCCTTCAAGGCCCTGGGAAAATCTTACCTCCACAGGATTTGGCTAGTCCCCTTTAATGTTCATAGCTCACCACTAAAATAACCTCCACTTTATCCTGTCTTGTAATCCTGTTTGTACATAGCTGTTTGCATGTTGCCTACCTCATTAGGCTACAATCTCCTTGAGGGCAATGGTTATATTTTTTGCCTTTTTTTATTTGGTATCACTAGCACTTAGCACAATGCCTGTCAAATAGTAGGTATTTAATAAATGTTTACTGACTTAACTTGATTTGACACCTCCTGCCCCCTGCTTGCCCCAAAATAAAATATTTCTGTTAACTAGGACAACAGTTATAGTATTACTTCCTGGATCCCCAGCACTTATATACTGCAAGATGTGACCGTGCATTTTATAGTCTTCACTGTATTGGAGGGCTATGGCTAATAATGTCATCTATACCTTATTCATGGGAACTATATGGCACTGAGAGGAGCCTAAGGTGTGTGTGTGTGTGTGTGTGTGTGTGTGTGTGTGTGTGTGTGTACTTCTCTATGGCAAGAATGACAATTCTGGTCTTGTTTTTGGCAGCTTCACAGGACCCCGGGGTGATTGTAGCACTTCTGAGTACTGTCCATCTGCCTATCTCTCCATTCATGGATCTGCTGAACAACACCCATCCCCAGTCCTACAACATGTCTACTGTGAAATGTAACATTAGACAAGTATTTCATTGCACATAAATCAGAAACAAATCAACAAATACTTATGGAGTCTACTATGTGTAGAACCTCTGTTTATGGTATTATGGGAGACACGAATAAAAGAAATGGTCTTTGCTTTTAAGGAAATGAAGCAAAATTGTATAAAGAAAAAATTATACAAATAATAAAAGTTGTTAAATAATATTCAAAAACAATTACATAAGTGATGTCACAAATTAGGGAGCTTGCCAAATTACTTGAAATAGGAATTTAGAGAGGGAGAGATCACTTTTAAAAGGTAAATAAAAAGGACTTTGGAGCTTTGAACTAGACCTTGAAGGAAAGATATGATTTGAATGACAGAGAGAAAGGGAGATGGCATTTCAGGAAGGAGAGAATGATGGGACTAGAACAGAAAAGTACAAGATGTGTTTGAAGAAAAGATTAGCTAGAGCAAAGCATATGTCTATAGACAAGGCCTTTCCTTAACTAGACTGTATGCATTCTTTTCAGCTTTATCTCCCCTATAAGTACCTCTCCTCATCTAACTGCATCTTTCTGATATAGTTAATGTACTCCATACTTCTATGAGGTTTTTCAAACTTTCCCTATTTACAGTACTAGCATAAGTAGCCCCTGACCTCACTGCCTGATGCATAATGAAGTAAGCAGAGCCAAGAAAACAATATACATGTTACTACAACAATGTAAATGGAAAGAACTATTATGCATCAAAAAATCAAACGGAAGTGTAACAAAATTATAAAGATCAAGCAGGACTCAAATGAAGAGAAATGAAAAGACACCCCCAACCTATCCTTTTCAGGAAGTGGGAGGTACATAGGTGTTATACGTTGCAGATGTTTTCAGACTTTTTCAAGGTGCTGAATCTTTTTTTCATTCTCTAAAAAATATTGTCATATGGGATGGTGCTCTGGGAGGGGGAGGCTAAGGGATACTTTGGATAACCGTGGGGATGTTAGAAAGGAAATATCAATAAAAACTAAACAAAACAATTGAGCCTAGATGTGTGTTGTTAATTTTTTTCCACTCTTCATGACCCCCATTTGGGGTTTTTTTGGCAAAGATATTGGAGTGGTTTGCCATTTCTTTCTCCAGTTCATTTAACAGATGAAGAAACTGAGGCAAATGGGCCAAGTAACTTGCCCAGGGTCACACAGCTAGAATTGTCTGAGGTCACATTTGAACTTAGGTCTTACTGACTCTTGGCCTGGCTTTCTATCTACCCTGCCAACTAGCAGCCTTAAATGTACAATGTTTGCCAATTACTGAGCTGTAAATCTCAAACTGAAATTTTAATAATCAGCTCTCATGACCTGGCTCCACTGTGCCTCTGGCCGTGGATCATAGGATGCTAGAGTTTGAAGGAATACTTTTGTTCAACACCAGATTCATCTCCCAATAATCCTGCTTTCATTATTGTCTCACCCAATAGTCATTTATTAAAGTCAACTTTAGCTATGCCTTGATACTAGACATTGAACAAATTAAAGCCTAGAGAGTTTAAGTGACTTCCCCAACATCAATGGCATAACTGATATTTAAACACAATGAAGTGGAAAGAATATTGGATTTGGAGTCAGAGGGTCTGGCTTTCATTCCCAGCATCACCACTCACCACTTGTATGACAAGAGACAAGGAACTTAACTTTTTTGCCCTTAATTTCTTCATCTACAAAATGATGGACCTTAAACTAGATGATTCCAAGGTCCCTTCCTACTCTAAATCAATAATCCTATCGTGCCCTCACTTTCATTCTACAACTATTTTCTATTACACTGTAGAAAGATGACTACTATTGACTCTCTGCCAGCAGAACATATGCTTTGAATAGCCTTTCTAGGCTTGGGAGTAGTGTTGTTCTGAGTCACCCATTCTCTCTTACCCTTTCTCCTCTTTTGATCAGAAGCACAGATTTATGAGACACATGTCTGGGGTTAGAGAAGCAGCCTGTGGCCTTGGAACAGAAGCCTTCCCAGGCCATATGGGGAATCACAGTCATGACCTTGGCCAAATCTGTATCTTGCACTGAACAATTGATTCCAACCCCAAGAACATTACAGAACTCTTAGTGTGTTTCATTATGCTTGTTGCCATCAAAATGTGCCTGGGAAAAGTCAATATTCTCAGCCTAATCCCTCTACGTTCTCTTTTGGTTTCAATGCTGCTCCACAGAGGGGAACCAAGTCTGCTTTAATTTCCTTGCTGATCTAAAGCTGCCAAACTGTCAGATTTCTTATCTTCATCAGTCAGACAATCTAACTTTGCATCGTGAAGTGTTGAAAATTCTCATACTGCTCCTGTATTCTGACAGCAGAGATGACACTGATGTGTAGCTGATTTCCCCTTCCCACCCCACCATCACTTTTCACTTTTCTCCTCTATTGTTTTTGATCTGTTACCAGGAACCACAGGGAGAGAAATAATATTTTTTTGTTAGATCTTGGTAAAATATGCCATCTTTTATATACGGAGACAATGTGCCTTACCCACTGTCAACAGGGCATAGGCTTTGCACTATTTTTCTAGTAATGGGGATGGGTTTGTGCTGAGTTGTCTATCCTCTCACACCTGGTCTGTGCTGTGACCAACAACACATGCTTGTGAGATGGTTGGCTGGAGTTAGGGGTGAAATCCCGTCCATAAAAAAGAGCTTTTCTCTGTGGGAAGTTAATTAGACTGGAAAGAGGGTGAACCCATGACTGGAGTTGGTCTTAGGCAAACTTATGAAGTAGGGATTTTGCCAAGGCCTTTCTAAGTTCCCTTCCAGAAGTCTGCTCCCCCTTGCCCCAGGACTCAATGCTGTCTAATGCCCTATGCTCCCCCCTCATTGAATCTATTCTCATCTAGCCGCCACTTGGAAAGGATCTGATGAACTAATTCATACTAAGGTGTAAAGGATCAGTAATGGCTTCATAAATTACCTTTCTTGTGTGAATTCGTCTTTTAATAGGGGAAAAGGCATTGAATAATATAAAGAACACAGTATCAGAATTCAAAAGACTGGGTTCTAATCTGAGTTGGGTTATTGATTAGCTGTGCAGCACTGGGCAAACCATTCAAATTCTCTAAGTCTTAGTTTCATCACCTATATAATAATAATAAAAAGGCTGGCTTAGATGAATTCAATGATCCCTTTCAATTTTGCATTTTTGATCCTCCTTTGGAAAAGGAGGGATTGGATTACATGATATCCATGTAAACTAAAAGGTTCTAATTTTATGATAGGCCAAGAGGAAGTTACTTTCTGGAGTAGAGGATCTTCCCAATGCTCCTTAAATTGTTGGATGTGAGCATATCTTTCCTGTCCATAAGAATAGTTCTCTTGTGATTTTTTTTAATCATCAGTACCATGTTCTAACCAATTAGGCTAAATGCCCCAGTGCAGTGGTACATGTGTGTATGTATATTTACACACATATGTATATATATATATATATATATATATATATATATGTATGTATATGAGATGACATAGAGAAGAGATTCAATGGCCAGGTATTACAGAGTCTACCACCTTATTTTTCTCATCTATAGCCTTTTTTTCCTACCCTCATAGCCTCACTCTAGTTCAGGCTCTCATTCCCTCTTACCAGCACCACTGCAGTACTTTCTTAATTGATCTTGTTGACTCTGGCCTCTCCCCTTCCCAATCCATCTTCCAGACAAAAGTCAAGTTATTAATTCGTGCTCCCCTCCCCCAACTATTTTATGTTTATTTTTGTACATATTTTGTTTAACTACTAGGTAACACTGATAATCACTCATTGGGAAATCCTAAACTCACCCTAGTAATTTACATGAGCCCCAGTGAGCAGAAATGATGAGCAAATGTTTTAGAAAAATTACTTTGGCAGCTGAGTGGAGGCTGACCTAGAGTGATCTTGGGGCAGACAGACCAATGATCAGCCTATTGCAATAGATCAGGCAGGATTTTCCTAAAGTACAGGGCTGATCATGTCACTTCCAACTACTTAATAATCTCCAGTGGCTCCCTGTCAGTCTAGGATCATATACGAACTCCTCAGTTTGCTCCTCACAGCCTCTCATAACTTAATCCCTTCCCTCTATCTTTCCAGTCTTCTCATGTCTTCACTCCTACCTCTCACCTCCCTTTCCCCCATGCACTCTTTGATCTAATGACACATGCTTCCTTCCTCTTCTTCACACATGACACTCCTCTTAGGTCTTGACATTCTTACTAGCTGAACTCCATGCCTGGAATGCTTTCCCTCCTTTCACCTTGCTTCAGGTGCCAGTTGAAATCTCATCTTCTGTAGGAAACTTTTCCCAATCTCTGTTAATTCCAGTCCCTTCCCTCTTTGGATTATTCCCTATACAATAGTAATAATGCTAGTGTTTATATAGAACTTACGATGTGCTAAGTATTTATAGTTATTATTTCATTGGACAAACTGAAACCTGAGAAAGACCTTTGATGAAAGAGGCCAAGGTCTTCCATGGCATCCTGGTCCATGGCCAGTCATTTTGACCATGCCTTGCCACTGGACTCTGATGACTCTGGAGGAGAGAGTGAAGCTGATGACTTTGTTCAGCCCTCCTTCACTCAAATCCAGTTCACTTGCAATTCATTCCCTGATGTCCTGGTCCTCTTCAAGAACAAAAGACAAACAACAACTGCCTCTAGAACCTAGCACACTTTCTGTCACATAGGATATATTTAATAAATACTGATTAGATTGGGTCTGTGCTCAAATCCTGCCTGTGATGCCTGCTATCTGTGTGACGTTGGGCAGTTAACATCTTCATATCTTCATCTGTATATTAAAATGAAGAACTGGAATAGATGGTTTCCAATGTCCTTTTCAGCTCTAAATCTATGATTGCAAACAATTAAGTTCTTGCTTAAACAGGATACTAAATTCTATTACCATTAGCAAAGGCATAGATGATAGGTTCCTATCCATAAGTAGATTATTTCTAATTGGAGAATCTAGGCATACATTCCTAAACAAACTGAAAAAAAATAGGCAATGTATAATCAAGCTTTAGATGGCAAAATAAATACAGTGTCGCAGTGCTATAGAAAGCTCTGAAAGAGAACCATTCTAATACTGGGTGAGTGATTGTTGCTAAGGAGACCATTGCCTTTAAATTGATCAGTAAACATCTAGCAGCTGGTGATCTCTCTGGGGGTGGGGGGGACTTCCTCCTCTGGGATTGGAAAAATGACTCCCTTCTTTTTTTCTTGGAATAAAAAGTCAGAGAGATTCACTGAGCTAAGTATGACTACATATACCTTCTTTCTCTGTCTTACTATAAGGCGTGAGAGGAAACAAAAGGTTCACAAAGAATATGGAACAGGCCTTGTATCTCAAGAATTTAAAACTTCAGCTACTGGGAAATGGTCTGACCACATGCAAATGCTTCTGACCCTGAGAATATTACACTCAATTAAACTCAACAAACATTGATTAAATGTTTACTAAGAACAAAGCTTTGGGAGATGCTGAAAAAAAATATGAAATAGTCTGTGATCTTAAGGAGTTTCTATTTGCATAATCTCCCAGTGCTTTAAGCAATTGTCTAAAACTGAGTGCCAACCAATGGAATGTTCTCATCTGGGAGGTCCTTATATCAATGAAATCATGGATCCATATGCCTTTCAGCTCTCTGGGACCTGGAATATTGTAGGCACTTAATAAATGCTTGTTCAATTGAATTGGAGACAACTTGAGAAGGGGAAAAATAATAAAATTGGGGGGGGGTGGTTTAGGAGTTTTTATGAAAGAGTTGGTGTCGAACCTGAACTGTGAAGAAAGCTAGGGATTCTAAGTGGTAAAGATTAAGTTGAGAGTAAAAGGAAATACATCGAAGGCAGTAGCCTAGAGATGGAATGTAAAGAGTGAGTGACAACCAGCAGGCCAATCTGGCTCTAATATAGAGCTCATGAAGGGGAAGTTGGAGCAATATTATACAGATGTGTAAAACACAGGCTGAGTTTGTAATCTATCCTAGAAGCAATAGAGAGCCACCAAAGATTTTTGAGCAGGGGGAGTAACCTGTTAAGATCTGTGGTTTAGGAATATTCATTTGGTAGCTGCATGGAAGACCAATTAGGAAGTTATTGCAATAGTGCAACTGATAGGTGATGATGGCTGATAGTCAAATAGCAGCTATTTGAGTGGAGAGAAGGGAGAGGGATGCAACAGATAAGGAGGTTGGCAACTTATCGGATCCAGTGTGAAGGAGAGGGAAGAATCAAGGCTGCATCCTAGGTTGAGAAACTGGGTAACTGGATGTGTGGTGGTGCAGTCAATAAAAAAGGGACATACAGAGGAGTGTTCTGAGTGCTCTCTCTCTCTCTCTCTCTCTCTCTCTGTCTTTCTCATTGTCTCTCTCTCTGAAAAATAAGAATTTGTATAGTAATTAGTCAAGTTAGAAACAAATTAAATAGAAAATTCAGTTTAGAGTTACAGTTTTAGTTAAAGAAAAGAATACTGGAAACCAATCAAAGATTTTCTGCATGATATCCTTTTTTTTAGACCATAAGGGAGAGAAGCCTATAGAATATTTAGCTGTAATTTCTCTTCTGCATGCCAGCCCTACATCACCAGCTGTCTCCAGGATAGTGTCAGCTTTATACCCCTGAGGTCACCCCCATACCCAGTGATTCTACTTCTACAACATTCCAACTGCTCTTTCTATGCCTTTGCACAAGCTGTCTTACATGCCTTGAATGGGCTGCCTCCATACTTCCAACTCATGGAATCCCTAGCTTCTTTTAAGGCTTATCTCAAGTACCACCTCCTACATGAACTCTATTTAACTTTCCTACTGTTTCTGCTGCTTTAGCTTCCAAAAATTACTTTAATTTTCATTTATGTATAGTATATATTTTGTGTTTATATATGTATATTTGTGTATGTATGTATGTATAGGCTATTTCCCCCAACATAATGTAAGCTCCTTGAGGACACAGATTGTTTGGTTTCTGTCCTTGTATCCCAGTGCCTAGAACAGTCACTTGCACAAAGTAAATATTTAATAATAGCTTGTTGAATTAATAAAATGTATGGTTGCCAAACTGATTAAGTCCTGGAGCTATAGGTAAGATCTATGGTGGTCTGATTCTAAGTTAATAAATTTAGGCTAAGTTAATTCTACTCAAATAGAAGTGAAGAATCTGGGTTTAACAATTATCAATAATGGCCACAAATTAGGGGGAAAGACATATGGTTATTTCATTTCTTTAAATATTGCTCTAAATTAAATATTATCTTTTGGAGTACAAGTATTGCTATTAGTTAATGTTTCCTTTTAGTTATTTTAATCCTTATTTTGTGCATATGTGCAAAATCATAATTGAAAACAAGTGCATATTACTCTCTTTATCTTACTCTCCATTGGTCTTGATAATGGGAAACCTCATTGGTTGAACCTTGAGTCCATTATCAAGTCTGTTACTATTCTCCTGTTAACAGCATATCCTAACTACAGACAAAGTACACTGGAGGAAATGAAAAGATTTTTTTGAGAGTTGGCCTTCCTGAATGAAGCCATGACTTTGCCAGAACAACTGAATAAAAGGGATATAGCAGATTCAGCTTACAGATATGTTTATAGACATTTATCAGTATAGAGGGGAGGGGCAAGGAATGAAGCCTGTTCCTATCAAAAACCAACCCTTTGGGGAGATTGATTTATACAGTCAGCTCTCGACACTACCATATATCCTGTTTTGTAATCTGGTATTGCTACTACATCCCAACTGGACACACCTGAACTTGACTTATCAGTTGTCTATCCCCTTCGATTTGAGCACTCCAGAGGAGATCAGGTAGTCTACTATTTTATTGATGATAGCCTTTGATGGACCCTCCCTTGGATAAAAATCACCATCACCATTTTCCATTAAATGTTAATACCCCTTCATCCCCTTACTAATGACTATCCTAATCACTGTTTTGTCAGACATTTCCAAACTCAAACCTCTAAGGAAGTCACAAAAGTTAAAAAAAAATCAAAGAAATATGGAGGCACTCTTAGCACTGTGAAAATATGAAATTTTATAGGTCAAACACTTAAGGTATCTTCTAAATCGTATGACTTGAATATATATATGTGTGTGTATGTATATGTGTATGTGTGTATATATACATATATGTACACGCATATGTGTTTCTCAGCACCACATGGAACAAATTGAACACAGAAGGCACAGAAATATTACAAATCAATGTGAAAAGGCAGAAGTGGTAAACACATCATTTATAGACCATAACACAATTAAAATAGTAATCAGTTCAAGGAGCCTGAATAAAACAAATAATGCTTGGGTCAAAGAACAAATCAGAGAAACAATAATTATATGAAAGAATTATAATGATGAAACAACTCACCAAAATTTCTGGGATGTGGATAAAGCAGTTTTCAGGGGGAAAGATACATCCTTAAAAAAAGATATATATATATATATATATATATATATATATATATATATATATATATATATATATGTATATATAGAATGTACCAAAGCTGAGGATTGATGAATTAAATGTGCATTTAAAATAAGATAGAAAATCAATAAATAAAGAAACCTAAAATAGGCAAAAGGGAGCAGATACTAAGATTAGAGGGATAAGAAATAAACAAGAAACCAAAAATCATATAAAGAACATATAAAACTAAAAGCTGATTCCTTGAAAAGATAAACAAAAGTAACGAACTTTTAGCCAAAGTGATTAAAAAGACAGAAAATCAAATTAACAAAATAGCAAGAGAACAAGATGAAATCACAACAAATTCAAAAGAAATAAAAATCATTATCAGAAAATCAAAAGAAATAAAAATCATTATTAGAATCTATGATGCACAATTATAGGCTAACAAAACTGAAAACACAAAAGAAATACAGAAACAACTTAAAAAAAATCCAAATTAACAGGAGACCAAATAGATATCTTAAATAATCCAATCTCAGAAAAAGAAATGGAACAAGACATAAAGAACTACCAAAGGGAGGTGGGGGAGGGAGGACTCCTAGTCTTGATGGATTCACAGGAGAATTCTATGAAACTTTTAAAGAACAATTAACACCAATATTTCACAAATTATCCTCAAAAATGAGAAGAAAACACCTTACCAGACTCCTTTTATTGGACACAGTTCTAATACACAAATTATGAAAGGGCAAAGCAAGAAGAATATCAAGACCAATATCATTAATCTAAATTGAACAATTTTAAATAAAAACCCTGTTAAACAGACTATAGCAATTCAACAAGGAAATAATTCTTTATGACCCAGTTGGATTTATACTAGGGATGAAAGGAAGTTTCAACATTAAGAAAAGAATCAACATTAATCACATTTAAAACAAAAACATCCAAAACCAAATGATGATCTCAATCAACCCAGAAAAACCCTTTGACAAAGAACAGCATTCATTCATCCTAAACCTCCACAAAGTATATGAACAGAAGGACCTTAAAATATGATAAAGATTTTTTAAAAACCTCTAAAACCAAAATAATAAAAGACCTCATGGAAATTTTAAGAAGGTAAGTCTCATTGAGGAAGATAAAATTTACCAAACCTCCCCTTTAAATATATGTTTACTGATCTTGCAAAATAAAAGACTTTTAAAAGAACTCTTGAAATATCAACTTAGCTGTATCAATTATATACATTCCATTATATTAGAATGTGCATTAGACTGAAAATTCAAAACCTGTCATACAAATAGCCTTTCTTCAATAGCCTGGGCAAAGAATTAATGCCAATGGAACAAGTCACATTTCAAGGAGTATTTGTTGACTACAAGTACTAAAAATTAAAATGAGCAAAACCAATGATTAATTGACTATGCACAATGAGTTAAATCTTTGGCAATAGAGATCAGAGTATTCTATCACTTCACATTAATAAAGATCATAAAAATGCTTAGTGTCAAAGGAATGGAATGAGAACTTCAAGCATCTTTGTCAATTGTAAAGATGATCAACATGTCACCCTCTGTGTCCATTCTTGAATATACTGGCAACGACTCCAAAGGAAGGAGAGTTAAGCTAACCTCTTCTACCTTATTTCAGGCAAAACTGAGTACTTAAAAAAGAAATCTATAATTAGGGCTGGGTAAAAGGGCTATTCCCTGGTGTGTCAAAGTTAGAGGACACTGACAAAACTCATAGTCCCTCAGTAATACAAAAACAACAGAACTTAACATTTATCCAGGATAATTACTTAAAATAGCAAGCTACCAAATGGTGGGCTTGGATGAGCTCCTACATAATTATGCCCTATTTTATCCTCTGGCTCTGCCTATGTAACCTCCTTTTATTCATACAGTGTGTGTGTGTGTGTGTGTGTGTGTGTGTGTTGTGTGTGTGTGTGTGTGTGGTGGAGGGGGGCGGTGTTGGGGAAGGAGGGAAAGGCTTGCTTTCTGGTTCTTGCCCAAAGCACTAAAATTTCTAGTTACAGCTCTGCTAAAAACAAAGAAATAGTCTTTGGATATGTGACCTCGGATTTTTTTTTCCAAGGGGAGATTGTTTCATTCTTTGTATTTGGATCCCTAGTGTCTAATACACAGCAACTGTTTTAATAAATATCTGTTGGTTGATTTTAAAAATTGCATTGGTATCTTTGTCTTTTCTTTTTATATCATTTACACTTCTCTACTCCCTCTCTTCCTCTCTTATAGAGAATTATCCCTTGTAATGAAGGACCAAAAGGAGAGAAAAAAACAATTCAGGACAACTAACCAATATACATAAACTAACTATATACAATGTTCCACACATGTGTTTCCCCATCTCTGCAAAAAAAAGGAGGTACAATCTCGTTTCTTTTTGTTGGATCAAAATTTAGCCATTATCGTTTCGTAGTATTCAATTTTGAGTGTTCAAAATTTGCACAGTCAAATACAATGTTATTCATTCCATTTACATTGATCTAGTCACTATATATAGTGATTTTTCCCCCCTCGTTCTGCTGATACCACTTTGTCAATTCATGTAAGTCATTCTAGGCTTTTATATATTCATCAAATTATCCTTTCTTGTAGTCTACATTCATGTACCACATTTGATTTCATCACCACCCCAATTGAACGGTATTGATTGGTTTTCATTTCTTTGATACTACAAAAATGCTGCTAGAGCATTTTTGTGCACATGGGACATTAGAATTAGCAATTAAGAGATCAATGAAAACTCTGGACAGAGCTGTTTCAGTTGAATAATGTGGCTGGAAACCAGACTATAGAGAGTTAAGAAGTAAGTGAAAGGAAAGGAAATGGAAGCAACAGTTGTTGGGTTGTTCCCTGGTGGGGATAGATGGATCAAGCAAGCTTTTTTTTTCTTTTTGAGGCTAGAGGAGGCATAAGCATGTTTGTAGGTAATAGGAAGGAAATAAGCATTTATTAAGTATTTACTATGTCTGCGACTATGCTAAGTGCTGTAAGAATACTCATATTGATGAGAGGCCCACTAAAGAACTAGGACATCGTCATCAACATCATTATCATCATAGCTAACATTTACATAGCATTTACTATGGACCAGGAACTATGCTAAATACCTTACAATTATTATGTCATTTGGTCCTCATAACCACTGGAGAGGTAGGTGCTATTATTACCTCCATTTTATAGTTAAGGAAACTGAGGCAGATGGAGGTTAAGTGACTTGCCCAGGGGAATACAGCTGCTAAGTGTCTGAGGTGAGATTGAAACTCAGGTCTTCCTGATTTCAGGCCCAGGGGTCTATGCACCTGTGCCACAATAAATTCTTGTTGAATTGAGCTAAAAATAGCTAACTTAAGGATGAACTCGAGAAAAGAGTTTCTAGAGCCAGGAAGATAGGTAGCTCAGGTATGAGGGCCATTTTAAAAGATTTAATAAGAGGTAAAAAGAGACGGATCTAACAAGATGGCAGTATGAATAAACAGAAGGGGAATGATATGAGAGATAATGTGAAGGAGAAATCAATAGAACTTGAAACTTGATTGGATATGGGAGATGACAGAAAAAGGAGAACCAAATGTTTCTCCAAGATTTTTAGCCTGGGTAACTTGGGGTAGTCATCTACCATAGCAGGGAATTTGGTAGAAAGTACAGGTTTCAAAGAAAAATGATGAATTTTATTTTCCTGTGTTCAGTTCAAGGCACAAGTGGAGCATCCAGGTGGTGATGTCAAGTAAGGAGTTGAAAATGTGAGACTGTAATTTAAGAGAGTGATTAGGATTGGATGTAGAGATGTGAAAATTGAAGTAACAGGAGTAGATGAGATAACTGCATAAGGGAATATAAAGGAATGAGACAGCTTAGGGCAGGGTTGGGGAATCTGCAGCCTCAAGGCCACAGGTGGCCCATGAGGTGCCCAAATGTGGCCCTTTGATATAATCGAGTCCTTCAGTCAAAGGGCCTCAACTTGAGGACCTAGAGGGCCACATGTGACCTCAAGGCTGGCAGGTTTACCACCCCTGGCTTAGTGTGTGGGAAGAGGAAATTAAATCAGGAAAGGAGATTGGGAAGGAGCTGTCACCTCCTTCAAACAGGGGGAGGACCAGGAAGGAACAGGGTTAGGAAACCAAGAGAAGAGAGGTAATCCTGGAGGAGAGAGTGGTTACTGAAGTCAGAAAGATCAAGGGAGATAAGAACAGAGAAAAGTCCCGCAGTTTCAATGATTGGGAGAGATCATCTGTGACCTTGGTGAGGGATGTCTCAATAGAATGGTGGGGGTGGACTCTAGAGCATAGGAAATTGAACATCAAATGAGTGGTGAAGAAGTAGAGACACATATGGACTCTTCCTCCTAGAAGTTTAACAGTTGATGGGGTAGATAAAAATAGAAAAATAGCTTTGAGTTAGCTGAATGAAGGAAAGTACTTGTAGGATAGGGAATACCTGAACATGTTTTTAGTTTTTGGGAATCAGGAAATGAGACAATAGATGTAAACAGATGAAGGATGGAAGTGAGAATGAATGATGGAGGTCCTTAAGGAAACATGGAAGGATAAGATCAAGGATGCAAATAAAAAGGTTAGCCTTTCTATTCAACAGACATCTATTAGACACATACTACATGTAAGCCACTAGGAATACAAGAAAAAAATTCAATAATCCCTGCCCTTAAGGCATTTGACTTCTACTGGAGGTAGGAAACTTGTGCACAGATAATAGAAAGTAATTTAAGGAACACATAATCAGAAAAGGGCTCCCCTGGGGGGAATCAGGAAAGCCTTCAAGTAGGAGATGGCATCTGAGCTTAGCCTTAAAACAAAGGATTCTAAAATTCAGACCTGGAAAAGAATATGTTCCAGAAATAAGGGAAAGGCTGAGGGAGTACACAGAGACAGAAAATGAAATGTTCAGTTATGAAACAGCCATGCTTGCTATAACATAGAGGGAATAAAGAAGTGTGGTATTAAAAAAAATAGAAAATATTGGTTGGAACCAGACTGCAGAGGACTTTAAATGCCAGGCAAAGGCGATTGCATTTTATCTTAGAAAGAATACAAGTTTTATTTCCTGGAACTTTTTGAACATAGGAGTGACATGAAGGTCATAAGATCTGACTCTGCTGCTTGTTACTTGTATCCCCTTAGGAAGTCAATCAGTAAATCAACATTTATTAAGTGCCTACTATGTGCCAGGCACAATGTTAAATACTGGTGATACAAAAAAATCATATAGCTTCTCTGCACCACAAAAGATTTTTGAAGCAAGAAATAGGACCATAGCATCCTATGAAACTGGATGAAAGGAGAAGGGCTTAGGTGAAGACATAGATATTTAGTATTTTGGAGTAGGAAAAATGATGTCACTCTTGATCGATGGCCTCATTTCTTGAGTAACTTACCTGAATGGATTTATGGTTTCATTGGTGTGTGCACTTCTTCCACTAGTAAAGATCACCATCTATCCATGCCTTTCCATTCAACATCATTTCTGTTCGTGTTCTTTTATTAACCCTTCATAGAGAGCATACTAAATATTGATTTGCATACCTTCCTCTTAGTCTTTTAATAATTTGTAATTATGTATAATACATACATTTTATATATAATACATACACATAATGCATGTACACACATATTTGAAATCCCTCTCCATTACTATCTGACTACCTACCTTGTTATATGTCTTTTATATTACTTCTTAAGTCATCATCTTTAATGCTACTTCCTGAGTTGAAATCATCATCCGTAAATGCTCCAGCTGATTTGTACCCACTGTCTAACTTGGGTGAGCTATAGGACTCTTACTCTTGTTTGAACTGAATTACCTAACTTGCAGTGGGTGAAATTTTTCCCTTTCTATTGTCTGGTATATATAGTACTATGTATACATCTTCTAAGACCATGGTGTTTCTAAATTTTCAGTCATATAGCATCACTTAAGGAATATTAGTGTGAAAACAACAGATGTTTGTGGCAGGGATCAGATCTGCATGATTTCCTAAATGTGATGTATAATATGACTGTATTCTTCTATTTAACTCTCTTTCTCCTTGCAGTGTCTAGCCCAGAAAAATAAAATGTCCTCATTGATGAACAGATTTACAATTGCACAGGCAATTTTAATATTCATCCACTTGATTCTTAATATGTGGATTACTAGGCTAACTTTTTTGAATACCTGTAGATACTTTAAGGAGGTAATGTACTATTTCAAGATTTGTTGTAGTCTGCATAATGTCATTAACCAATGGGAAAACCTTTAGAACCTCACCACTATAAACAGTTTTTTTTTTCCATTTTCAAATGCTTTATTAACTTCTGATTTACATCATTCATTTCTGCCAGATTTTGAGTTACCAATTTTCTTCCCATTTTTCCCCTACCCATTGCCCCAAAATAGCAGTCCCACAGGACATTGCCTCCTCCAATCTGCTCTCTCCCATATTTTCTCCTATATCTCTTTCAACTTTTCCAGTAGGACATGGTGGATCTCTATGCCCCAGTGCCTGTATATCTTATTTCCCAATTATGTGTAAAATAGTATTAATAATAGTATATATATATATATATATATATATATATATATGTTTGTGTGTGTGTATAAACATTTGATTTTAAAACTTTGAGTTCCAGATTCATTCCTTTCCTCCCTTGTCATCTACCCTTACTGGGAGAATAAGCAGTTCAGTATAGGTTGTACATGTGCAGCTAATGCAAAACAATAACATAGTAGATATATTGTAAAAGACTGAATATATTTCCCTCCCTCCTATCCCCCTCCCACTTGTTCTATTCTCTACTTTGATCCCGTCCCTTTTCAAAAGTGGGTGCTTCCAACTTCTCTCCCCCCCCTCAGCCTGCCCTCCCTTCCATCAACCCTCCTCTCATCCCTTTCCCCCCTACTCTCCTGTATGATGAGATACTCCATTTAGTGCGTATTTCATTCCCTCCCCAAGACAAATTCAATGAGAATAAGGTTGACCCATTCCTTTTTGCCTTCCTGTTCTTCCCCTCCATTGTAACCATTTTCCCTTGCCTCTTCTATATGAGATAGTTTACCCCATTCTGTCTCTCCCCATCTACTCTCATTATATTCCTCTGTCACCTCTTAATTTCACCTTTAAGTATCTTCCTGTTAAATTGTCCTGTCCCCTCTATCAATGTATACCTGTAAACATGTATACACACATTCACATATGTATTCATATGCTCATATACCCTCATATATATGTATATGTATACATATATATATATATATATATTCCCTTCAACTATTTTCATACTGAGAAATGTTTCATCAGTTACAATTTTTGTTTTTCCATGTAGGAATGTTAATAGTTCAACTTTGATAAGTTCCTTATGATTTCTTTTCCCTGTTTACCTTCTCATGCTTCTCTTGCTTCTTGTATCTGAATGTCAAATTTTCTATTCAATTCCGGTTTTTTCAGCAAGAATGCTTGAAAGTCCTCTATTCTACTGAATGACCATATTTTCCCCTGAAACATGATACTCAACTTTGCTGGGCAGGTGATTCTTGCTTTTAATCCCAGTTCCTTTGACCTCCGAAATATCATATTCCAAGCCCTTCGATCCCTCAGTGTAGAAGCTGCCAGATCCTGGGTTATACTGATTGTGTTTACACAATATTCAAATTGTTTCCCCCTGGCTTCTTGTAATATTCTCTCCTTAATCTGGGAATTCCAGAACCTGGCTATAATATTCCTAGGTGTTTTCTTTTGGGGATCTTTTTCAGGAGGTGATCGGTGGATTCTTTCAACCTCTATTTTGCCCTCTGATTCTAAAGCATCAGGGCAGTTTTCTTTGAGAACTTCCTGGAGGATGACTTCTAGGTTCTTACTTTGATTATGGCTTTCAGGTAGTCCAATAATTTTTAAATTATCTCTCCTGGATCTATTTTCCAGGTCAGTGGTTTTTCCCATGAGATATTTCACATTGCCTTCTATTCTTTCATTTGTTTGGATCTGTTTAATAGCATCTTGATTTCTCATAAAGTCATTAGGTTCCATTTGCTCCAATCTAATTCTGAAGCAATGATTCTCCTTAGTGAGCTTTTGAGATTCTTTTTCCATCTGGCAGATTTGGCTTTTTAAGTCATTCTTCTTCTCATTGCCCTTTTGAGTCTCTTTTGCCAATTGAGTTAGTCTATTTTTTAAGGTATGATTTTCCTCAGTCAGGCTGTTGACTCTCATTTTGTAATTTTCTTGCATAGTTCTCATTTCTCTTCACAATTTTTCTTCCACTTCTCTTATCTGCTTCTTAAGGTCCTCTATGGCCTGTAAGCAGCTCGTATTTTACTTTGAAGCTTTTGGTGCAGGAGTTCTGACTTCACTGTCTTTCTCCTGTTCCATGCTTTTATCCTTTTTGTCCCCAAAACAGGAGTCTAATGTTGGAATCTTCTGCCCGCTTTGTTTCCTTTGCCTGGTCATGTCGACCCTCAGTCACTTGACCCCTTGGGCTTTTTGCCACAGTAGGACTCTGCCACCAGACAGGGGAGCTTTCATCCCAAATTCTGGGTTTTCTCAGCTGCTGGAGGTATTAGATGGGTGCACTCTCTGAGTCTTTCACACCCTCTGGCAAGCTGGACACACACCCCAGGACCTCCACCCTAGACTGCAATCCAGATCCAAGCAGGTTAAAGCAAGAGCGAATACCCCTCAGACTGGTTGTTTGGTCCCCCTACACTCTGCAGGCCAGGAGCTGAAGCTGCCAAATGGCTCTGGTTGGCTGTGCCGGTGTCTTAGCGGCTTCTTGCCCCAGGGGCAAAAGCCAACACACTTCCACTTACTGGGTCCCAAAGTCCAGACTACACTGACCTCTCACTTTGTGCTTTGCATCTATGTGTTGATAATTCTGGAAACAGCTGCAGCTGCCGCTGAGCTAGAGTTCCTTCAGATGGTGGCTGGTCAGACCCGCCCTGGGGCTAAAACTTCTGGCTCACCAGGCCTGGGCTCGGATCTCAGAGCTCTGTGTTGGCCACTTGCTGCCGGCCTGCCAGGCTGTTCTCAGTGGGAGGTTAGCTTCTCTGTGTCATTTTGTGGGTTCTGCAGCTCCAAAGTTTGTTCAGAGTCCCCTTTTTACATTGATTGGGGAAGGTGGAAGCTGGAGCCGCTCGGAGGTCATGCTTCTACTCTGCCATCTTCCTATAAACAGTTCTTCTATGATTAGAACTTTGCACAGGATATCCTTAAGGACAATGGTAAACACTTTTGTGGAGGACAGGTATCTCTATTGTCTCTTGATAGCTATTGATAATTGGAGAATTATTGAACAACTATCTCTGAAGCTGCTTTTTACCAAGGAATGTTATGTGCTTTTAGCAAATGGAAAACACTTTATTGGATGAGACGCATTAAGGCAGTATATTGTTCTACCAAGAAAAATGCTTTCTTACAATAAAAAAAAAATGACCATGGTGGGATCTTGTACTTTCTGCATCTTACAATCAATTGGGTAATTGTGAAAATGTATAGCAGAAAGTCATCTGCAAAATAATAATGCTGATAGCTAACATTTATATAGTGTTTACTATATGCCAGGAACTGGCTTAAGTAGTTTAAAATTACATGTCATTTGATTCTCGTGACAACCCTGGGAGACAAGGAAACTGAGGCAAACAGAGGTGGAGTGACTTGTCCAGAGTCCCA
>NW_027186296.1:68084792-68231148 GCF_028583685.1 Petaurus breviceps papuanus | reverse complement strand
ATGAGAAAACAGGCATCTCTCTCAGTCATTCTAATAGCCTCATAGTCACTTTTCTTTTCTAATGTCTTCATTTTAAAACCATGTGGCATCTTATTTTCTTTGAGATATCTTAAAAATCTGTCCCTCAGTGCTAAGAAAATCCTTATTACCTCAAGCTTAGATTTCTTCTGTGTTTTTAATTTTGCCCAAACCTCTCTTTTTAACTTCATCTTTCTAAAGTGACACTTCTACTTTGTCATTTAGCATGAAGGGAGAGCAACCATAACCAAGGTGATAAACCTAGACTTTTATCCCAGGGCACTTAACTTTAGTGCTCATCTAATGTTAACAACACTTCAACTCTGTTAGTGCCACAGAGAAAACTGAACATAATCCCAAACTGAGTTTTATAAGCATAATTAATTCAAGTTATAAGATGGCACTTTCTTTCTCTCATCAACTACCACATAGCAGTGAATACTGCAACAAGTTCCTTTGTACTCTACCCCATTATTGCCCCTCACCCTTCACCCCTAATGGAGTAATTTTGCTGTTTCCAGGGGATTTGGGCCTATACTCTCAACTGAAATTGTCTTCAAAAAGTGTCTTGAATTTACATAAACTGATGCAAAGTGAAATGAGCAGAACCAGGAAATCACTATACACAGTAACAACAATATTATACAAAGATCTGCTGTGAATGGTTTAGCTATTCTGATCAAGACAATGATCCAAGATTATTCTGAAGGATTTATGAAGAGAAATGCTATCCATTTCTGGAGAAAGAACTGGAATCTGAATGAGGATTGAAGTATACTTTAAAATTTTTCTTTATTATTCTTTTTTTTTTGGTTTGCCTTTTCTTTTGCTACATAGGTAATATGGAAATGTTTTGCATGACTGCATGTGTATAATCTATATCAAATTGCTTGCCTTTTCAGGGAGAGAGAAGAATAGGGAGGAAGAGAATTTGGAATTCAAAATGAAAAAGTTAAAAATTTTTATTTACATGTAATTGAGAAAAAATAAAATAAAAAAAAATTTAAAGTGACTTGAGGTCACTTTTTATGATGTCTATCACATTTTATGAAATCTGGAACAGGCCAGAAATGCTATTTATGGCTATTTATATCAAATATTTAGACCAAATAGTATGGTTTTGATGATATCAATAATGAGAATAGGTCACTATAGAAATGCTAAGAAATTCAAATTTCTATTTGCTTAAAGCCCAAATATGAGAAAGCATCATTAATTCTGATCTACCCACCATGAGTTGGCAAAATGTAGGGAAGTATGATAACTAATAATGGTGATAATAATAATCATTAACATTTATATAGCACCATATGCCAGATACTGTCCTAAGTACTCTATAGTTATCTCACAACAACCCTGAGAAGTAGGTGCTATTATTATCTTTATTTTGTAGATGAAAAACCTTAGTCAAACAGGGTTAAGTGACTTACCCAGGATTACATAGTTAGTGTTTAATGTCAGATTTGAACTCAGGTCATCTTGACTCCTGGCCCAGCACTCAATACACTTCACCACCTAAGTTCAAATCTGACCTTACACACTTAGTAGCTACATGTGACCCTAGGCAAGTCACTTCACCCTGTTTGCCTCAGTTTCCTGATCTGTAAAATGAGCTGGAGAAGGAAATATCAAAACACTCCAGTATCTTTGCCAAGAAAACATGAAACGGGGACATGAAAAAACTGACACAATTAAAATGGCTGAACAACCACAAACAACACTTCACTTTTGGTCCAAGAAAAGATGACTTTTATGGTGATTTCTGCAGTCAGCTTCCCCTAAAATACTGACCATTGGCATCAGCATGCATCATGCATCATACATTAGAATTTGGGTCCAAATACCACCCATGATACTTTGTACTTACTAGCTGGCATAGTGGATAGTGGGATAGACTTGGAGTTAGAAGGCCTGAGTTTAAATGGTGATTTACAGCCCTTTAACTTTGGGCAAATTACTGTAATGGCAAGCAAAGAATTACTTAGCACCTTGTTTCAGTTCAAGGGGTCTTTGTGCTGATTATATCAAGTCTTTGTTAAGAAACAGCACCTGTGAATCCCACAGTGGGAGGGACTTGGCAAAGACAGAACAGGAAGGACATAACAAGTGGGCATAACAGGAAGGAGCTAATAACAGATAAAAGTCTGAGCACAGCTGGGACACAGCAGAGCTGAGAAGGGGACCCTCTGTCTGTTTATCTGTGCTGATTTATGTTTGTGATACTTTGTATAGAAAACCTGGGACCTTACTGGAAGCCCTGAAAGACGATTTTCTTGTTGTTTGTTTAACAGGCCCTGAAAGATGATTTTCTTGTTGTTTGCTTACAGAAGTCCTAGAGGAGAATTTCAGAGGTCCTGGGACTATACTGATAATTTGTGTTGAGTTCTCAGACCTTGTTTGAGGGTCTGTGTTGATTTCACAAGCACAGTGAATTAATGATGGTCTTGGCAATGTTCATGAACGTTGTTTTGGCTCTGTTAAGCTTTGTCTTCCCAGAAACAGAAACTGCAAAGGACTTGAGGTGGACTGGACACTGAGTTTCAGTATGGAATGTGAGCTGGACAAGGAGGCGGACAAGGAACGGGATGAGGAGCTGGACGAGGAACTGAGAGCTGCCTGTCTGTGAATCCAGGTAACAGTTGGATAGATTCAGGCAAGAGCTGGACCTATGGAAGAATTACCATGGAATCTGGGAGCCAGCCTCCAGCCAAGATGAAAACGCTTCTCCTTGGGTACTTAGTGCTGACTGAGAATATCATGATTTACTGTGACCTAGGGGTGGGAGAACTTTGTAGTTTGTACCTTGTAAAGGATGATTGAGTTAAGGATGATTGGAAACTAATCTCCAATCAAGATGAAAGAAGACTTTTTGACTGAGAGATTAAGACAATGTTGTCCTAGTGGTAGAAAACTTTGACCTTTGTACTTTATATCCCTTCAGGAGGATTGCTCCTTAAGGATGATTGAGTTAAGGACTTACTGAATGATATCTTTTATTTAGAACTATGTGACCACTTTAGTGAAAACTATGGGGCCACTTTAGTGATAAGTTGTTATGTTATAACATTGTGAATGCTGTACTTTGGTTTCTTTGAATGTTTTACTTTAGTTTATTGCTGAAAAAATAGAGTTCACTATATTATGTGATGAGAGCCTTAGAGATATTCACAGCAGCAGTCCTCTGGAGAGGTACTTGTGCTTGGCTTTAGAGTTACTGACCCTTTGTATGAATTAGCTTCCTAATCTGTAAAATGCAGATAATAATAACGCCTATTTCCCAGGGTTAGTGTGAGTATAAAATGAGAAAATACATTTAAAGTATTTTGTAAACGTTAAGTGCTATATAAATATTTTAAAAATTATTATTGTCATTATTATTATCTATATGACCTTAGATAACTTACTTAAACTCTTTATGCTTTGATTTTCGCATTTATGGAAAGGAGAGGTTTGCACTGTATGGCCTCTGAGTTCTCTTCTAGCCCTAGAGAACTATGTTTCTGTGATTCTAGGCATAAATATGACTACTTCCAGGTTTGTTTTACTGGTTGACAATCTTGGTTTTGGCTCTGGCCTTCCTTGATTAATGTGCAGGGATGTTTCCTGTGTAAGTGAAATGAACAAGAGGATTTTATAGACTTTTAGAACAGACTTTTCTCCATTTTAAAGTGCAAGCAGAGTAAGAGGAATCCATGATCAATGGGATGAATCTCTTCCTTTCTTCCCACTCCATCAACTCACCATTGCCCTCAATGACTCTAGAGGAAAGAGTGAGGCTGGTGACTGAGCAACTCTGCCTCACTTAAATCCACTTCATTTGAAAGTTAAGATATCACATCCCTGATATCATTGGTCTTCTCCGGAGAACGAAGGACAAACACCACCAGCCAATCTGATAAGATTACAAAAGCAAAACCAAAAAAAAAAAAAAAGGAGGATGGTAACTGAGTAAAGAGAGCAATAAATAGGATAGAAAATACAAACCCACACATATATTTGGGGTATGATACAATGACTACTCATGACTAGAAGCGAAAATAGCTCCCAGTGGTTCACAGGACCCTAAATTCCAGCAGAGACTTGGAATGCCATTTTCACAATCCCAATATATGGATGGCCACATTGTTTGGATTCCAGATGTACTGCAAAACCTGACTCATCAAACTCTGCAAATAGGTTTTCATTTTTTCCAAGTAAGAATGATTCAATCTTAATGCTTGCTAACAGTGTATTTTCAAGATGGAATTAATATATTTACTTACAATAGGCCAAATCGGATGACTCAGGTTATCACTTAAATAAATATGCAATTTCTGGAAGAATGTGTTAACATGACATTACTTTAATGAATAAAGCTCACTTTTATTTATGCATGGCTGGGGACACCATGTCATAAAGTGCAGTAACAATCAAGGCCTGCTTGTCCTTGCCTGTTACTGGGATTGAGGGGACACCCATTCTAGTGACAAGGACGAAACTTTGCTAAAGCTAAACAAGCCGCAGTGAATGTAGCTCTGCTTCTCTGTATTCTAATAAATAACTGACTATAGCTTCCTTCCTTGACTCTGAGGAGACTTGAGTTTAGTGTTATTTTTTGAAGATACTTTATTCAGTCCAATTCAAAATAACCTTATTAAATGCCTATTACAGCTGAGTCAATCATAAAAATATTATTTATAATTGTTGTTCAGTTGTTTTAGTTGTGTCCAGCTCTTTGTGACTCCATTTGGGGTTTTCTCAGCAGAGGTGCTGGAATGGTTTGCCATTTCTTTCTCCAGTTCATTTTACAGATGAGGAAATGGAGGCAAACAGGGTTGAGTGATTTGCCCAGACACACAACTAGTCTGGGTCCAGTTTTGAAATTGGGAAGATCTGAATATGCTACTCTATCCACTGTATCATCTAGGTGCTTATTATCAACAGGATACACACACACACACACACACACACACACACACACACACACACACACACACACCCTATTTTAACTCTGCATTTATTGCAAGATTACCTTCTATAAGAAGTTTATTACAAATTCCTCTAATGGTACAACCTGAAACAGATTCAAAATACATAATGCCAAGATGAGGCCCTAGGAAGCCAGTTGTATTTATTGCTACATGTCAAAGAAATTAAAGAAGTGCCTTTTTCTCTAAATGCTGATACCCCAAATTTTCTGCCAGTAGTGACTTTATATTACATAATGTCACTTCCTCTGGAATTGATGTTAAAAGCCCTCCTTCATCTACTTCTTCAGGCCTAACCAAAATTAATTACCCAGTATCCTTTATTGGGCTATGCCTTGAAGTGGGTGTGAAGGAAGTGATCAGTAAAAAAAAAAATTGTCTGAGGGAAGTAAACTATTGACTGCCCATCAAGATGAGTTATAGGCCCATTGAACACATCTTTAATGGGTAAGTCACATTGCTACTCCATAAAGCAACTATCACATTATTTTGGCCACATCATAAACAGTCCTTCTATGACTCGTTTACATGAAAGTATTTATTTTAATACTGAAGAGATTATAAGGGAATATATCAAATCCCATGTTACTCAGCATAATTCACCAAAACCCTGTGATATATATGTATGGACATTTGTTTTAGGGGGAGTTTGCTACAGGAGTCAGTTTAGGAACCCTCTATTCTAAGACTGAATAGATGAAAAAAAAATTTAAATTATTTACTATAAGCCAAATACCAGGGGGAAAAATATGAAAGTGAGACAGCCCCTGTCCTCAAGGAAATAATGATCTAATTGGAGAAACAACACAAAAAAGACATTTGGTGGTAAGGGAGGACAATTTTGATCTAACAAATCTCTAAAATATAACTTTGGAAGACAGGGATAGGAGGAGTCCTATTCTCTCCTATCTAGCATCATGGCTGTTATTGACTGTCTCACATTAGGGTTAAAGGCAATGGAGGAATTACAGAATGATGAGTGTGTATATCATCTCGAGGGTTCTTAGACACAATCTAAATCTTAGCTCTCTTATTTCTATGATCTGTTCAACTTGTGCTATTAATAAAATATAGACTGACACCTGAATTTTTCAGGATTAAACCCTTTAGCTATTAAACATTTTTCCCTCAGTGGAGGTAAACACAAAAGGTAAAGGAAATGTAACAGATTCCATCAATAAAGTAAAGGATATCTTGACCAGAGACTGCATTGACTTCTGTGAAACTAAATGCCCTTTAGATTCTTGGTACTTTTAATTATCTTCACGACTGAATCATTCCTTAGTGTGGTTCATTTGGAAATTTTCAGAAGCTGATTATTGATTACTGTGCATTATCCAGGGCTTTTGGAATATCTTCATTATCTACTTGACCTTCCTTAAGGAGCTTACATTTTAAGATGCATTACTAGCTCTTGAAGACATTCATTCATCTTCCATTTGAATATACAAGGTGAAGGAAGGAATCCAGGGCCAGTGGCACAACTACACACAAAGAAGAAGAATTTCAGGTCTCCAGCTCAGCAGAAACTGGAAGTGGTGCTGGCTTTGAGCATAAAGTTGATGGGATTAATGCTATGTAGGCACTGAGCTAAGATATGAACCCAGACTGCTAGCCACTGGGTCTCTAAAATGAGGGAGAACACTATAAGTAAGAGATTGGGGAGATGGCAGAGAGGAGAGACTCCCCAACCATTTCAAAGCATCAGAGAATCTTGAGGAAAGATTAAGGTGGTAAGTCTGGCCCAAAAAAGAATGGGACTAGAGTAACCAAGTTCCAACTGGATAAGATGGGTAATTGTCCTTTTTTGTATTTCAAGGTTAAGATATTGATTACTAGGGAAAAATCCTTTCAATTTTTGTAGGGAGTGCTCCAGGGAGGATTTTAGTAGTTGGATCATTTTAGTAAATTTGTTGACCATTATTATTTAGTAAATAAAACTACTATGGTTCATCCAAAATTGTGTTGTAATATGTTATGATATTTTTCCTGTCCAAGATTCCTTTAAATGTTACCTTAAATCATTTTGGGATAGGGAGATATGTCAGAAAGCATGGGAGAATGAAGGCAATTTGGAAATCTCTCCCTGAGTTAGAAAGAGCTTAGATATAAAAACGTTGATGAAATAAAATTGTTAAATTTCATTAAAATTATTAAAATTTGTTGCAGACATACCTAATGAGGCAAGATAAAGCTAGGCAACAAGTGTTTATTAGATACCTACTGAGTTCTAGACTCTGTGCTAAGTGCTAAGGGTATAATTACAAACAAAAAGAAAGGCCCTGCCCCTCAGGAAGTTTACATTTTAATAGGGGGAGGTAACACACAGAAGAGATCTGAAAATGTGGGAGTGGTGGAAGGAATGGGGAGAATAAAGGCCCTGGGAGGAATTCACCTATGGAGAAAGAGGACCTAAATGATAGATGAATGTCTGAGGGTGAGAAGGCTTGCAGGGACAGGTGGATGTTTCTGGATAGAAGCCCCAAGTACTGAGGGAAATTTTAGTGTGAAAAACCAGTAGGAAGCATGTCTGGGAGAAGAAGAGTACAGTACTAATATTTTTTTCTTCAACAAATGCATAAAATTATCTCTCTATATACACACATAAACATATGTATGTATATATCCATATATATGCACATATCCATATATGGTACATTATATATAGGCTTTCAAAAATTAATATTGAAATATAGTTATCAAAACTTTTGAAAAAAGGGTTCATGGAATTCAGAACCTCTGCTGACTAAATGATTTACTTATGACCTAAGGAAATTCACGTTTACCTGAGGAAGCAGCATGCAACCAAGACACTAGAAGAATTAATTTCTTATTGATCCTTACAACATCCCTGAGAGGAAGAGTGGATACATTTTAGCAGTGAAAAATGAAGAAATCATTATTTCTATTGAATACAGGAATAGTCTGAGCCACAAGTAGTTTGAAGGATTGATTGTACAAAATGTTTGTGCCTGTGCATGGTCAGGCAATGTATGAAAATTAGTAGGAAACAGATTTTTGGTTCGATACAAAGAATAACTTCCAACAATTGGAGCTTTCTGAAACTGGAATAAGCTTCCTAAATGAGTTCTCTGTCATAAGGCAGAGATTTGTTCTATTGTTAGGAATCATACCCCCTAGATATGTTAGGCTATTGTTAGGAATATTAAGAATAACAATATGATATTGTTAGGAATCAAATCCCCTAGAAGGGACCTTAAAGGTCCAGTCTCTTTATTTCACAGATGGAAACTGAGATTCAGGAAGGCTTCACTTGTTCAAAGTCACACAGATAGCAATCCTCCGAAGTAGGATTTGAACCTAGGATCTGATTCCAGAGTCAGTGTTCTTTATACTATACCACAGTGGGTTGATCTAAATAATCTCTGAGGTTCCTCCCAATCTCTGTGGTTAGGTGTCTCTCTGGAATGAGTGCATGTTGACATGGTGAAACAATATGCAGACTTCTTGTAGAAAGTCAACTCCTGCCTGTGACAAGGACAGTGGACAGAGCTCTCTGGTTGCTCCATTAAAAAATGCTTCATCCTTTGAGGAGTGGGGGCAGAACATGATTCTTAGCTATTACACTGGTTTAAACAAGAGGACTAACCATTTCCTCTCCCCTTTTAATACTTAATTTGCCTGTTCAGATAGCTATTGCAGACTGTTTCAGCATTTTACAATTCCTTCTTTTAGAATTATTACTCAAGGGCACTCTCCTGTTTTCCTCTGGAGGATCCATTTTATTCTATGGTGCTTTGATTTATTAGAGGGTGCAGGTGAATTCTGGAACATAACCCTCAGGTGCCAGCCCACTGACAAGGCCCAATCTTGTAAGAGAATGAGTGAGTGATTGTCTAGGTTCACTCCCAAATGAACTTCTAGTTCCCACTCTTTCCTCAGGCTGGCCTGCTAGGCACCTGGCCTTTTGTTCTGTAGTTAATTGTAAGTTCTCCCAAGAGACCCTCTAAAGTTGAAGTTATTCAAGAGATTTCCTTTTTCTTTTCCCTCTGCCTTTCCTGGTGCAAACCTAAAGCCTTGTTTTATTGCTGTAAGCTGCTATTACTCTTCCCATGTCCAGCACACAAAGGAATTGGGTCTGTGTGGCACAGCATTAGTGGACCAAAATCAGGCTTGTTGGACCAGTTTTCTAACTGGGTCCTTGGAGACTGGGAAATTAGTTTTGTCCCCCTTCCTTGGCCCCAACTCAGTCAGATCATCATTAATTGAGTTCTTATTATTGCCTTAATGTGTGCACTGAATATGTATTCTGACCCCCTCTCTCCCCCAAGATAACAGCATACTTTAGTTTTTATACCTTATATGGAATTTAGGTGCTGAAAAAATGTATAATGAGGAAGGGAGGGGAAGTGTGGGGTGTGGAGGGAGAAGTCCATTCTGGGAATATTTAAAGATAGACTTTGAATTGCTATTAATATTTGGGAATGTTTTATACCAATGTTGTTGATCAAAAAGGAAACAGCAATACTTTAAGGATATGTCATTTTATCATTGTGGATATTTTGACCCATGCCTATCCCACCTTAGGGGATGGCCTCAACGGGTGGCTGTAGCCAAAGAAATTATCAATTGGTGAACCAGTTGAATTGGTTCTGGTGACCAGCCTCTCCCAGCTTAGCTAGATTGGTGATCAGATGTAGGTCTATTTAATGCCCTGTGCTTTACATCAATGAATATTGAACTGTCAGGAAAGCTTGAAGATTTTCCAAAGTGGTAGGGCTTGCCAGGGCTAAGTCAAGGTTACCTTCATACTAGAAAGAGATACCCTTGTAGGTTTTCTGTAGAGGAATCAGAACCATAATGACCAATATACCTCTCACTGCATAATAGCTAGAAGGTTTAGGGGCACTTTGTTGTTGCTGTTGTTGCCTAAGCGGTATTGTACACTGAAGCTGGTGTTCTATGTGGTGGTTTTAATAGTGTTCATACATCATAGAATGTTACAGCTCGATAGAACCTTAGGGAACATTTAGCTTAACCCTTTCATTTAACAGATGAGAAAATGGATGCTCAGGGAGATTAACTTGCCTAAGGTCACACAGGTAGTAACTGTCAAGAACCTTAAAGTTCATTTAGTTGTACTCCCTCATTTTATACATAAAAAAAAAAAGAGAAAAAGGAGTCAGAGGGGCTAACTTGCCAAAAGATACACAAGTAGAAAGTGGAAGAACTGGACCAGAATTTAGATCTACTGATTTCCATCTTACTTTTCTTTCTACTCCCATTACTGACTAATTCATTTTGCAGATAAGGAAACTGAGTCCTATTGAAATTAAAGTCATATAGTAACAAATCAGAGACTAGACCAGAACCCAGATTTCCTGGCTTCTAGCTCAGGACTTTTTAAAATGACAAAGTCACTGTCTCTGTTGGTGCTTAATCCTTTACATATTAATAGATGGTTAATAAAAATGTATTGATTGAAATTGTCCAGCAGTTTAAAATATACTGGAGTCAGCTATGTTTTCGTCCTTGGTTTTATTTAGGGACCACAGTAATCAATCCATTTAGGGGAAAAATGGTTGAAGATGGGCTACCTAGGAAGGAGAACCAGATCAAATCTGATGGCAATCTTAAAATTGCCACTGGAATGGATGGTGTTTGCATCCGTTGCAGTCTCTGTTACAATTATCATCAGAAGATTACATTCATAATGGTCCATTCATTTTCCACTCCTGTCACCAGTGTCTGGATGGAGAATTGGAATTTTTAATCCCCTGTGCTTTACATGAATGTATATTGAACTGTTTTGACAGCTTGAAGATTTTGTTGTATATTTTTGATGGCTTTCTGTGTCAGGATCAATTTGCAACCTTGTTTTTTCAGTTGATTAGGTCCTATCCAATTTTCCTGAGCTGTGGGTGGTGTCAGAGAACCCTGTTTACTCTGTTTTTGTGTGGCAAGGGCTGTCCTTCAGATGTAGTGTGGGGGTGTTGTGTGGGTTGAAGGGAGGCAGAATAAATGTTTCTAGCCTCTTCTCCCATCACCCCTCAAAGGAGACTTTAATTTCTACCAGGTCAGGAAGTAAAAGGGTGGGACCTGTCTTGGCCACTCTGCTCTCCTCTGAGGAGTACCAGGTTACACTTATTTCTAACTGTTCCCTTAAATATTATTAGGTTAGAGAATATGATTTCTAAGTTCAAGGTAACTTCTGACCACCATTTCATTAACTGAGGGAAGCAGGATCTCAAGCTTTATATCCAAATCTTGATTCCTTTTCCACCAAATACGAGTTCCAAAATGAAAAAAAAACACAGTAGATAGCCAAGAAACCAATTATCCAAGTCAAAGCAAAACAGAATTCAGAGAAAATACATGTGAGAGAATATGTACTAGATAATACAGAGTGAAGGAGTTCTTCTATTGGAAGCAATTTAACAGCTCAAACAAAAAAACCCCAGATCTCACCCAAGAGAGAGTTCCCTGAAATCTCTAGTATAGCAAGTGGGGAAAGGGACATGATGGAGACTGACAGCTTTTTTCAAGTCAGCTTCTTCTCAGAGTATTTTTTCTTCAGCAACCTGAAGTGGAGTTGGCATCTTCCACCTTCTTTCTTGAAGCTGGAAGCTAGAAGCCCCCAAAGTTCAGAGATTCACAGTTTGAAGAGAAATATGAAGCCTGAAGCTATCTCCCACTCTCCCCAACACCACCATATCCTGACTCACACGGGTTAGAGCTATTGATCTCCACCAAAAAGAGCTGGGCTTTGGGATTGGAATTATATTCTCAAAAGAAGTGGAGGATTGAAGGTTAACTCCATACAAGAACATCAGCCAAAGCTAGGTAGAGTCTGTTGTGTAAGTACTCCTTTCTGGAGTGGATGAAAAGATATGCTTAAGATGATCAACATTTTCCAAAATTAGTGGGTACTACCTCCGCCAATGAAGATTCCAACCCCTCTATTGTTCAGCAGTGACGTCTTAGGGAAGGAATTTTCCCAAGTTCTGCCATGATAAAAAAAAAAAAAAGATAGGAAGTGTCAGATGCAACATTTGAACTTCCAGGGTCCAAATCCAGTGCTGTCAGGTACTACATTCTGCCCCTCTCAATGATGAGAATTTACAAATCCCCGATTATGCAGCTAAACCAATCAGTACAGCATGGGGAATAAAATGTTAGCTTCAAGCACAGCAACATCTATGTTCAATTAGAGAAAACAGAGCTTACTGTGTTTTAGAAGCCTGGGCTGTTCCCTGTTGTTGTGGGCAATGCTATAAAAGAAGGACTGTTTATGCCCTTTTTATTCATTTCCATAGCGCTGTAATCATAGGGAACACAGAGTGCTTTATCTACCAGGTTGTCATTAGAGCAAGTGAAATGCATTTTTTTTTAAAGTCATGAGACAATAACTCATGTTTGCACGGTGCCCTAAGGTTTCAAAGCTCTTTTCCTGCAACAACTCACTGAGAACGCTTGTGTAAGACTCATTATCACCATTTTCCAGATGGAGAAATAGGTTTAGAGAGTTAAAGTATTTTGTCCTATGCCATAGAACTAGTTAGTTGCAAGGTCAGGACTTGAAGCTAAATCCTCTTGCTGCAAGACCAGGGTCCTTTCCATTAAAACAGTTACCTCTTTCATCTCCATTGGATACCAGTCATTAGTACTAATTGATGCATCTGTACTAATAGAAATAAACAAAGAAATAAAAACAAATAGCAACTAGCATTTACATAGCACTTTAAGATTCACAAATCACTTTACAAATATGATTTCACTTGATCCTTTTAACAATCCTAGGAGATAATGTTGTTTATTATCCCAATTTAAATTTGAAGAAACTAAGGAAGACCTAAGAGATTTTTCCAGTCACACAATTAGTAATATGGAGTGTGAAGAATATGCCTTATCCTTCTTCACTTTCTCTATAAAAATGAGTGTAATGTCATCTAAAAAGAAAATATTCAATGAATATTTGTTGATTGACTAGTTAGTTGATTTGGGGATGTGATTTTCCAGAAAATACTTCCAGACCTATAGTGGATAAAGTGCTAGGCTTAGAATAAAGAAGGCAGGGGTTTCAATTCCAACTTTGATACTTGTGTGACCTTAAGGCAGTTTGATGAACCTCTAACTCCTTTAATGGACTTCCTGGGACTTGATTTTGTGTGACTTCAAGTAAATGACTTAGCTTCTTTAGGCTTATTCCCTCATTTATAAATAGAATTTTGGACTACCTATCCTCTCAAATGCCTTCAAGCTCTACGCCTGTGATCTTGCACTCTATTAAATCATAGCAGATGAATTTTTTTTTCTTTTTGGAGGCAATTGGGGTTAAGTGACTTGCCCAAAAGTGACACAGATAGTAAGGGTGTTAAGTGTCTGAGGTCATATTTGAATTCAGGTCCTCCTGACTCCAGGGTTGGTGCTCTATGCACTGCGCTACCTAGCCACCCCTCATAGTAGATGAATTGGTGAAAGAGGTTCTTATTATGAGAGTTTTCCCTCATTAGTGAAAAATTCAGAGACTGTGTATTTACATTTCAGCTCACACAGTCATATTATGCTCACATATTTCTAGACGAAAGCAGCCTTATAAGTCATGGGATCATTGATTTAGAGCTGGAAAGGCCCACAGAAACCATGTAGTCTAATCCCTCTCATTATACAGATGAGAAAGCTGATTCCCAGAGAGGTTGTGACTTTCCCATGGACACATACATTAAACATCATAGTTAGGATTTGAACCCAGGACCTGTGATTCCAATTAATTAGAATGACCCTATTCATAATATAACTATTGGAAAAGAGCCTTGAGGGAATTCTGGATGGCACCTCCAATTCATTCCCCATATAAGCAGACCAGGATATTTGCACTGGGCATTGGGCGAGGAATGCCACATAAAAGATGTGTTTTCCATTGTTGAGACTTTCAGATGTTTTACTTCTGAACTGAAGTACAAAACAGAAAGCAATACTGAGAGGTCAGGCTAGCACTTCTAGTGGGAAAAGAAAAAACAAAAACAAAACCAGGCAATTGCTTCCTTGCCCAAGAAAACATCACCCAGTGAAGAATGTGATATTTGATGCCTGACTATTTCTGCTGGCTTCTATTTGTGGCCTATTTAACATAAAAGAAACTGGAACTCAAAAGGTTATCCAGTCAAATTGCCAACTGTTAAAAAGTTGAGACTTGTCAAAAGCTACAGGGGCATTAACATTTTGATGCCTTTTCCTTCCGAGGCAACATAAAAATATGAAAAAATCTGCCCTCAGAAAATTTGCTATGATAATCCCAACTGGTCCACATTTTTCCAACAGAAGATAATTCCAGGTTCTTTATGAATAAATACACATGTATACACAAGAAAACATGCATATATAGGTACATATATGTATGCATGTGTATTTATATGTGTGTGTGTGTATATATATGTATATATATATATATCAGCTAGGTGATACGGTGGATAGAACTCTGGTCCTGTAGTCAGGAGAACCTGAGTTCAAATCTGGCCTCAGACACTTACTAACTATGTGCCCTTGAGCAAGTCATTAAACCTGTTTGCCTCAGTCTCCTTATCTGTAAAATGAGAAGGAAATGGTGAACTACTCTAGTATCTCTGCCAAGAAAATGGGGTCACAGAGAGTTGGACACAATTAAAATGACTTAACAACAATAATTAGATATAAACACATATTTGTATATGTGTATACACACACACACACACACACACATATATATATGCACAAAAACTTTGTTATCTATCTATCTATTTAGGTTAAGCTTAATATTGCCCATGGAATAAATAGAAGATTTAAAAATACCTATTTTACCACAATGATTAAAGGCAAATTGATTCCAACTTAGGCCTGCTTTCTTTATTGATGGCACAAACTGAGTTCTCTGGAATTGAATTTCTTCCTGTCAGTTGGGAATATACTTTGAATGGTATTTTGTTTCGTTTTTTTTAAAGGCTGGGTCTTGCCTAGGCTGGATGCACAGGAGCTTTTCACCGTTGTCTCACTAGTATTGGCATGGAAGCTTTGAGTCACTTGGTCCAACCTGGCCCAGTTAGAACTTGGTAGCTTGGATTACAAGCATATACTGTGATACTCTACTCCGCAGAATAATTTTGATCAAAGATTTACTCTGATCCTGACACTATGATGAAATTACATTTTTTGATGAATTAAAAAATATTCTGAAAAATAGTATGGCAGAAACAGGGCATAGACCAATATCTTACACTATATACCAAAATAAAGCAAAAATGGGTACATGATTTAAATGTAAAAGCTGATATTATAAGCAAACTGGGAGAGAAAGGAGTAGTTTACCTGTCAGATTTGTGGAGAATAGAAGAATTTATGCCTAAAGAAGAGAAGGAGAACATTATGAAATTCAAAATGGATAATTTTGATTGCATTAAATTGAAAAATTTTTGCACAAAGTCAATGCAACCAAGATTAGAAGGGAAGCAAAAACCTGGGAAACAATTTTTACCACCAGTGCCTCTGATAAAGGACTCATATATAGAGACCTGAGTCAAATTTGTAAAAAATACAAATCATTTCTCAACTGATAAATGTTTAAAGGATATGAACAGGCAGTTTTCAGATGAATAAATTAAAGCTATCTATAGTCAAATGAAAAAATGCTATAAATCACTATTGATAGACAGGGAGCCAAGATGGTGGAGTAAAAGGAATGCTTGAGTTCATCCCCTAATCACCTCTAATACCTGTAAAAAATGACTCTAAACAAATTTTTGAGCCACAGAACCCACAAAATGACAGAGTGAAATAGATCTCCAGCTAAAGACAGCCTGTCAAGCTGAAAGGAAGTCTATCACACCAGGCTAGGAGCGGAACACAGTACTATGTGGACTGTGCTGGCACAGATCAGTGGCACAGACATGGTCAGAGCAGACCTCAGAAGACTGAATCACTGGCAGCTGTGGCAGTTTCCAGACTTATCAATCCCACAAATAACAAAGACAAGGTAAAAGGTCATTGGGGAAACTCTGTTGGACCTGGGTGAGAGAAGAGAATGGTCTGGCCCCTGCCCCCAAGCTACAGAGCTGTGGTCGCAGCAACAGCAACAGCAGCAGCTGCTTCTGGAGCTCCAGGGCCACAGATGGTAGGGGGACCAAGTGGCTGATCAGAGGGAAATTGCAGGAATCTCTTTGCTGGTGCTGAGGCAGGATTCTCTTGCTTTGCCCTGCTTGGATCTGGGTTGCAGTCTTGAGTGGCAGTGCTGGGGAGAGGAGTGCTGTTGTAGCAGAGCTTGTTGAGGCTGTGGAGAGGAAGTTCTCCTCACAGTTCTGAGGCAGGTGCCTAGAAGTAGCTCTGACAATAGATGCACAAAACACGAGAAATTTGAGACATAGCACTCTCCACTCTGGAAGCAGAGTTCTACTGTGGCAAAGAGCTCAAAATTCAAGTAATTGGCTGGGAAAATGAGCAAGCAGAGGAAGCACAATCAGACCATAGAATCCTTTTTTGGGGACAAAAAGAATCAAAATATGGAATGAGAAGAAGACAACAAAGTCAAAACTCCTGCATCAAAAGCTTCCAAGAAAAATATTAATTGGTTGCAGGCCATGGAGGATCTCAAAAAGGATTTTGAAAATCAAATAAGAGTAGAGGAAAAATTGGGAAGAAAAATGAGAGTGATACAAGAAAAGAATGAAAAATGAGTCAACAGCTTACTAAATGAGACCTCAAAAAATATTGAAGAAAATATCAACTTAAAAAATAGACTAACTCAAATGGCAAAAGAGGTCCCAAAAGCCAATGAAGAGAAGAATGCCTTAGAAAACAAAATTGGCCTAAAGGAAAAAGAAGTCCCAAAGCTGACTGAAGAAAAGAATTCCTTCAAAATTAGAATGGAACAAATGGAAGCTAAGGACTTTATGAGAAATCAAGATATTATAAAACAGATCCAAAAGACAATGTAAAATATCTCATTGGAAACACAACTGATCTTGAAAATAGGTCCAGGAGAGATAATTTAAAAATTATTGGACTACCTGAAACCCATGATAAAAAAAGAGTATAGATATCATCTTATCATCTTTCAAGAAATTATTAAGGAAAATTGCCCTGATATTCTAGAACCAGAGGGTAAACTAGAAATTGAAAGAATCCACCAATTACCTCTTGAAAAAAGATCCCCAAAAGAAAACTCCTAGGAATATTATATCCAAAATTGTAGCCAGAATTCTCAGGTCAAGGAGAAAATATTACAAGTATTCAGAAATAAACAATTTGAGTATTATAGAAATACAAGCAGGATAACACAAGATCTAGCAGCTTCTACATTAAGGGATCAAAGAGCTTGGAATATGATATTCTGGAGGTCAAAGGAGCTAGGATTAAAGCCAACAATTACCTACCCAGAAAAACTGAGTATAATACTTCAAAGGAAAATATGATCATTCAATGACCAGAGCTGAACAGAAAATTTGACTTTCAAATACAAGAAGGAAGAGAAGCATGAAAAGGTAAACAGGATAGAGAAATCATAAGGAACTTATTAAAGTTGAACTGTTTATATTCCTAAATGGAAAGACAATATTTGTAACTCATGAGACTTTTCTCAGTATTAGGATAGTTGAAGGGAATAATATGTGCATGTGTATGTATGTATAGGTGTGTGTATACACACACACACGGACAGAGGGCACAGGGTAAGTTAAATATGAAGGGATGATATCTAAAAAATAAAATAGAGAGGTGAGAGAGAAATATATTGGAAGAAAGAGAAAGGGAAATATAGAATATCATAAATTATCTCACATAAAAGGGGCAAGAGAAAGCTGAAAATGGAGGGGAAGAGCAGGGAGGTGAAAGGGAATGAGTCAACCTTACTCTCTTTGGTTTTGGCTTAAGGAGGAAACAAAATACACAAGCAACTGGGTATCTTACCCTACAGGAAAGTAGGGGGAAGGCTTAAGCGGGGGATGATAGAAAGGAGGGCAGATTGGGAGGGGGGTAGTCAGAAACAAACACTTTTGAAAAGGGACAGGGTCAAAGGAGAAAAGAGAGTAATCAGGGACAGGATAGGATGGGGAGGGGAAATATAGTCTTCCACAATATGACTGCTATGGGAATGTTTTGCATAACTATACATGTATAACATATATTGAATTGCTTATCTTCTCAATAGGGGCAAGTGAAGAAGGAAGAAGGAAGAGAATCAGAACTCAAAGTTTTAGAAACAAATCTTTAAAAAAATTGTTTTTACATGCAACTGGGAAATAAGATATATAGGCAATGGAGTATAGAAATCCATCTTGCCCTACAGGAAGTAAGGGGTAAGAGGAGAAAGGGGGGGGATAGGAGGGATAGAAGAGAGGGCAGATTCAGGGAAGGGTTGTAATCAGTATGTTTACCCTCTTGGGGTGGGGGGTAAGGGAGAGATGGGGAGAAAATTTGGAACTCAAAATCTTGTGGAAATGAGTGTTGAAAACTAAAAATAAATAAATACAAAAAAGAAAAAAAATCACTATTGATCAGAGAAATGCAAATCAAAGCAACTCTTAGGTGCCACATCATACCTATCAGATTGACTACTATGACAAATCAGGAAAATTGTAAATGCTGGAGAAGATGTGGGAAAATTGGAACATTTAACAACACATTGTTGGTGGAGTTGTGAACTGATCCAAACATTTTGGAGAGCAATTTGGAACTATGCCCAAAGGGCTATAAAAATGTGCATAGCTTTTGACCCTGCAATACCACTTCTATGGCTGTATCCCAAAGAGATCACCCAAATGGGAAAAAAAGGACCCACATACTCAAAAATATTTATAGCGGCTCTTTTTATAGTGACCAAGAATCAGATATTGAGGGGATGTCCATCAATTGGGGAATAACTGAACACCTGGTGGTATAAGCATTTATTGGAATACTATTGTTTCATAAGATATGATGAGCAGGTGAATTTCAGAAAAACATGGAAAGACTTATATGAACTGATAATGAGTGAGGTGAGCAGAACCAGGGGACAATGTACACAGATACAGACACATTGTCACTATGGTTCACTTTGATAGACTTAGCTCTTCTCAACAATGCAAGGTTCTAAGACAATTCCAAACGGCTCATGATGGAAAATGCTATCTACTTCCAGAGAAAGAACTATGGAATCTGAATGCAGATAGAAGCATACTATTTGTTCTCTCCCTCTGTTTTGTTTTGTTTCTTCTTTATTGTGGTTCATCCCATTGGTTATAATTCTTCTTTACAAGATGACTAATGTGAAAATATGTTTAATATGAATGTATGTGTAGAGCCTATATTAGATTGCATGTCATCTTGAGGAGAGGGAAAGGGAGAGAGCGAGAGAAAATTTAAAAGTCAAAAGCTTGTGGAACTGAATGTTGCAAACTAAAAATAAATTAATTAATTAAAGAATGTAAAAATCTTGTGAACTAAACGCCAAATCATGTATAATCAATGATATCAATAAAGTGGGATAGGCTTCATATTGAAAGTTTTTTTTACAGATGTAAAAAAATTGCAAAGTTTATTCTATAGGTCAATAAAATCAACTATTTTACTTTAAAGCAATTTCCACATTAGTGAAAGTAGTAGAGGCAAGATTTTAGTGCAGGCTCTTTGACTCCAAATTTAGTACATGTTCCCGCTATACTATATTGCCTCTTATCACCTAAAACTCTCTTCTAACACCTGTCCAACAAATCATCATACCAGCTTTGGGTCTAGTTTTAATCATTTTGGAAGTTGTTGGGGTTTTTCCCCTTACGTAGAGCTAAAACATTTTTCTCTAACTCAAGTTTTTTCTTTTTTTCACTTGTCCCTTCTGACTCAGACTGAATTACTCTTCTAGGCATCCATGATTCCAAAGAAGTGAGATTTTCACGGGTCTGTATGCCAGGTCTTATTTGAATATAGGTGCCACTCTAACAGGCCTAATATTTCTTTTCTTTTCTTTTCTTTTTTCTTTTTTCTTTTTTGGAGGGCAATTGGGGCTAAGAGACTTGCTCAAGGTCACAGGGCTAGTTTATTGTGTTAAGTGTCTGAGGCCGGATTTGAATTCAGGTCCTCCTGACTCCAGGGCCGGTGCTCTATTCACTGTGCCACCTAGCCATCCCAGGCCTAATATTTCTTACATTTATTGTATTATTCTTCCTTGGTACCAGCTTTCTGAGTACCAATAGGGAAAATTTACAAGATGGTCAGATAATTTTAGGAGTATTTTCTATACTATAGAGACATTAATAATAATGGAAATAAAAATAATTCAAATTTATATAGTACCCCTGTCAGCGAGGGGAAGGAGAGAGTAGAGAAAAGGAAAGAATAAAGAAAATTTAATGTAATTAGAATCACCTCCTCCCCTCAATTAGCAGAGAGGGAAATGGAAGCTCAAAGAAATGAAACAATTTGATCAAAGTCATCATCAAAGACATCTTGACTGACCTCCAGATCTAAATCAGTGGCCTTTCATTGATTGAGTACATTTGTTGATAAGCCTGAAGGATGTTTCAAATCTGAACTGTAACTAGGACAAACAAATAAGGGGTTTCACCCTGGGCCCAAAATTCAAAGGGTGCAAACTACTTAAACTCCTTTTAGAAATGACCAAGTTTAATCCCTAGTTATCAATTAGTCAAAATAGTAAGCAACTGGATAGCATGCTTTCTTTCTCCCAGCAATCTTGTGAGATTGATAATGTGACTATCATTATCTGCATTTTATAGATGAAGAAACCCAGGATCAGAGAGGTAAAGTGATTTGTCCATACTCAAGTAACCACTAAAGGCAGGATGTGTAGGGCAAAGATCACTGGACCAAGACCCCAAAGACTTATGATCTTATGATCTCATTATATAAAAATCTTATGATCCAATAAGGATAAGACAGCATTATAGGCTCATAGATGCAAAGCCATAAGGGAGCTCAAAGACCATCTAGTCCAACTATTTTACTTTACAGACGAAGGAAAATGACACCCTACAGTAGAAAGGTCACTGAATTTGGAATCAGACAACCTGGGTTTCAGTCTTAGTTCTTCCACTATCTACCCTATATAAACATAAGCAAGTCACTTCTCTTCTTGACCTCAGTTACTTTATCTGTAAAAAGAGGAGACTGACCCAATTATCTTTAAGGTGTCTCTAAATCTGAGATCTTATGAACCTGTGACTAGATGACATTTAAGGTGATTTCCAACTCAAGCTAGTCTTATAATCCAATAAGAGTAGGGCATATTGATGTCATGGAAAGATTGTTAGAGTTTCACTCAGGAAAACCAGGTTTAAATCTCAGATCTATAGCAGATAGGCCACTTATCCTCTCAGAGTCTCATCTTCTTTATTAATAAAATGAATCGATAGTTTTTACCCTACCTATGGGTTGTCAGGAGGAGAGCACCTAGTCACCCTTAAGTGTTATATAAATGAATGGTTATATAGAAAACAAGGAAGGAGATATTGAAATATAACTTCAAGCAAAGAATGGATAACCACTTGTCCAGCCTGTTACAGTGAGGATTCTGCTAAGGACCCTTTCAACTCTCATAGTCTATGATTCTGTGAAATAGAAATGTTATTCAACTCCATCAAGAGTTTTTGTTATAAGGCTATAAAAGTTTTCTCTCCATTGCTTTCTCTCCCCATAAAATGTATAATGAAAATATTTCTTCTGATTTATGATTATGCACAAATATAGGAAATTACAAGGAATGTATAGATTTTATGATATGGTACATGCTAAAAGATGAAAAAATAACCATAGACACTTCAGGACAATCATTTGTTACATAGAACTATGTAACTCTCTCTCTCTCTCTCTCTCTCTCTCCATATATATATATATATATATTTGTTTTTCAACATTCATACTTATAAGATTTTGAGTTTTACATTTTCTCTACCTCTCTCCCCTCCCCTCCTGCCTCCCCAAGACAGCATACAATCTGATATAGACTATACATGTATAATCAATTAAACATATTTTCACATTAGTCAGATTGTAAAGAAGAATCAGAACCAAAGGGAAAAACCACGAGAAAGAGAAAAAAAAATAAGAGAAAATGGTATGCTTTGATTTGCATTCAGACTCCATAGTTCTTTCTCTGGACATGGCTAACATTTTCCATCTTTGGTCTTTTGGAATTATCTTAGGTCATGAATTGCTGAGAAGAGCCAAGTCTGTCAAAGCTGGCCATTGCACAATCTTGCTGTTACTGTGTACAATGTTCTCCTGGTTTTGCTCACTTCACTCAGCATCAGTTCATGTAAGTCTTTCCAGGTTTTTCTGAAATATGCCTGCTCATCATTTCTTACAGAACAATAGCATTCCATTACATGCATATACCACAAGTTGTTCAGACATTCCCCAATTGATGGGTAGCCCCTCAATTTCCAATACCACAAAAAGAGATGCTATAAATGTTTTTGTACATGTAGGTTCTTTTCCCATTTGTATGATCTCTTTGGGATACATCCCTAGAAGTGGTATTGCAGGGTCAAAAGGTATGCACATTTTTATAGCCCTTTGGGCATAGTTCCAAATTGCTCTCCAGAATAGTTGGATCAGTTCACAACTCTAACAATTCATTAGTGTCCCAATTTTCCCACATCTGCAATATTAATCATTTTCCTATTTTGTCATGTTAGTCAATCTGATAGGTATGATGTGGTACCTAAGAGTTGTTTTGATTTGCATTTCTCTAATCAATAGTGATTTAGAGAATTGTTTTCATATGACCATGGATAGCTTTAATTTCTTCATCTGAAAACTGCCTGTTCATATCCTTTGACCATTTATCAATTGGGGAAAGAATTGTTGACTCTTAAACCTAGTATAGACCTTTAATATTATTTATTGCAACTTTCTCATATGAGGAAACTGAGTCCCAGAAAAGAGAAATCACATTCAGGACTTTCCCCCACTATACCTTCCTGCTTTGCTGGGGCTTGTGGAAATTAGAACTGAGAACTGCCGGGAAGGAAGGGTTGAGGTTATAGAAGTAGCATTCAAGTACTTTTTAAAGTATGGGACTCTTTATCTTTTTTTTTAAGCAATTGGGGTTAACTAACTTGCTCAAGGTTACACGGCCAGGTGTTTCTGGGTGGGTGCTAAGAATCTAAGTTCTGATTCGATTCCATATCTTCCAACTCTGGGGCCAGCGCTCTTACTCACTGCGCCACCTGGCCGTCCCAATATTCATAGTGACCCCCCTTTTTTTTGCCTTTTGGATGGTAATTGGGTTTAAGTAACTTGCCCAAGGTTACACAGATAGGTTTTTTTTTGTTTGTTTTTGGTGTGTGTGTGTGTGTGTGTGTGTGTGTGTGTGTGTGTGTGTGTGTGTTAAACGTCTGTGGCCGGAACCCGAACTCAGGTCCTCCTGACTCCGGGGGGCCGGGGCTTTACTCACTGTGCCACCTAGCTGCCCCTGGGACTCTATCTTAAAGGACAAACAGAGTAATTGGAAAGAGTATATTGTAGGGGGTCAGTAGCAACACTTGGATCCATCCAAGGGTATGCTGGTAAATGTTTAATAATCAAGTCCTGAGAGGAATATGTACATATGGCACACTTTTAAGTTTAATTTATATTTATTATCATTTCCTCCATAATTTTATTTCTAGGCAATTAAAAAACCCATATATCAAATCCTAATATGCAGCATTTGCCAATTTCTCATGTGTAAAACTTAAAATTTAACAATTACCTCTTGGAGCTAGTTTGAGCTGGTTCTATCACAGGCCTGGGTCCTGTGAGGGACAAATATTTTCCTTTTGCAGCTGGGACTGAGCAACAGCCTCCTCTTGTGCTGTGACAATCTTTTGGTCCAGTCATAGTCCTAGAAGGAGTGTGGAAGAGGGAAGGAGCAACCTTCTCCCTTCAAGATTTACTAAAAAGGAGAAAACGAAAATCAGTGAGGTTCCCAACAGCTAACAAAATATCAGAACTAACTCTGGTCCAATAAAGAGTGATGAAAATGACTAAAAAGTTGAAAAAATAGTATCTGTGAATGATGGTAAGAGCTTAAAATGATGTAGCCTGGAGAAAGGGGGCTTGAAGATATACTTAATAAAAGTTTATGAAGAATTATCACAAAGTTTATTGAGAGTATTATTTCCTCTCTCCAAAAGGTCAAACTTCAAGGAAATGGGTTTCCATTACAACAGGGTGGACATGTATGTTTAGTCATCTTAACACAATATATGATATTTAATGAATTCCTTGTTCTATAGGTGTTGCTAGTTATTTCCATGGTTAATCAATATAGACGATGGAGATTACCTCCCTAGAGAAAACTAATATAAAGCTAAGCCATCTATGATGCTGGTGCCACTTTATTATGTAAATCTAATTCTTTATTATTTTTCCTTCTCCCTGAAACTCACCCAAAACCTCAACCTACAAACCAAACCTATGAATTTAAGGACTTGGGGGAGGGGGGTTTAAATAGAAAAGGTCCAACTTCCTTCTTTTATAGATCATTGTCATCATTAAAGTCGAAGAAATTGAAGCCCAGATAATCACAGAACCTCAGAACTGAAAGGTAGTTCAGACATCCTCTAGTCCAAATTCTTGAAGACCTCAAAGGATGAGAAACTCATTACTTTACAAATGAGGCAATTTCATTTTTGGACAAGCTGTTTGTTAGGAAGTTTCCCCTTCTATACAGTCTAAATTGATTTCTTTGCTGTTTTTACCCATTGTACTTAGTTCTGCCTTCAAAGTCTAATATCTCTTCCACATGACAGCTTGAAAACAGCTATAATGTTCCTCACTGTCTGCTCTTTTCCATGCTAAACATATGCATTTCTCTCAACCAATCTTCATCTAACATAATTTCTAGTCACTTCATCATCCTGGTCCTATGGACACAGTCCAGCTTGTCAATAGCAATGATTTGCCTAAAGTCACAAAGCCAGGTAACATTTTAGGCCTTAGCCATTTTGTTTGTGAGGATATACAAAGAGCCCCAAGTTAGTCTTTTTTTAATGACAGATTTAAGAGCCAGAAGATAGACTAACTACCAAAGATCCCTTTAAAACATAGGGTCCCATGACTCAATAACTGTACAAAAATTATCCATAAACCCTTTAAATTTGTCTCTATTCAATCTCTGCTTAAGTCTGTAAGGAGTTCTCTGCTTGGGGAAGAACATGCTTGGGGTAAAATGTCCTTGGAAATAAACTAACAAAAGAACATACTGTTGGTCCAATTTTAGCACACTGATTTGATGCCTCCAGGTAGTATGGTGGGAAATGTCACTGAAGCAGATGGGTTGATGGATGTTTCCATCTGCACACTTCTAATTGATCTAATCATGCCTTGTTTGGGGTCTCCCTCCCCCAGCTTTCCCTTGCCATCATTTGATATCTATACCAGTATTTGATCTCATCATTGATAGTGAATATTCGGCTGTCCAACAGGGAGATGGCACATCCCATCCAATTCTCTGCTTTGAGTCTGCTCTGAACCTTGGGAGAGCAAGAGGTAGGGAAGGACGTGTGGGCAGGGTCTCCTTGGAACCCTTTACATATTTGCCAAGACCCGACAGAGTTGGTAAATCAGTACCTGGCCTCTGCCAGCTGCAGCCTAAGTAGGGGGCTGTTCTTACTACTGACACCATCCCTGTAAGGATTTAACAGAAACTGTCGATAAAAAAAAAATCAACACCCCCCCCAAAAAAAAAACAGCAATAACAAAATCACTCTTCCTTGGGCTTAACCTAAAGAAAAAGGACTAGAATTCTCTCTATTAAACATTCAGAGAAAATATCTTGTAATAGCCATGGGTAAAATCCTTTTCAACTATTTCAGCTCAGTTAAATCTTTTACCCCCTCCCCTTTCTTTCCTTTTCCCCAGATCCATGTGGCAGGCTGGTATGCATTGAGCATAGGGATGCCTGAATTCCATTCTTCTGACTCCAGATCAAGATTCTACTGCCTCATTCTACCTCCTACTCCAATATTCTCTGACCCTCAAAATTTGGAAAGGGTTCTAGGTTTGGAATCAAAGGATCTAGGTACAAATCTTGTGTCTGCTGCTTCAATTTAATTTCATTCAGCAAAAATGTGCTAAGTTCTTATTCTGTGCAAACCATTGTCTTTGACACAAGTAGTGCATGGACAAAAGACAACAAAGTTCATGGCCTCAAGGAAATCACATTCTTCTTAGACAGACACAACCCTTATACTCTTAATACTCTCCTAAGCTCCTTATTATTGTCAAGGATACCACCATACTCTCAGTCACCCAGGTTCAAAACCTGAGTGTCTCCCCTCAACTCCTCACTCTGTCACCCTGCTGTCCATCCCATATATAAACTGTTGCTAAGTCCTTTCAATTTTACCTCACAACATTTTTTTGTATATGCTCCTTTCTCTTGGGACCAGCCTTGTGCAGGTCCTCATTGCATCACACTTAGACTATTGCAGTAGACTGCTGGTTGGTAGTGTCTCAAGTTTCTCCCTACTCCATTCCATCTTTCACTCAATGGTCAAATTGATCTTCACAAAGAACTAGTATGGCCATGTCAGATCTCCATTGAATAACCTCAAGTGTCTCCCTGTTACCTTTAAGGTCAAATAAATAATCCTCTGTTTGTCTTTTAAAGTCATATCCTGACCCCTTCCTACATTTCCAGTATTCTTATACCTTATTCCCCTTTATGTACTTAGCAATATGGTGACACTGGCTTTTTTGCAGTTTCTGGCACAAGGCACTCCATCTCCCAACTATGCATTTTCACTGGCTTTCCTCCATGCCTGGGATTCTCTCCCTTCTCATCTCCTCCTCCTGGCTTCCTTTAAGTCTTGGCTAAAATACTGTCTTCTGCAAGAAGTCTTTCTTGATTCACCTCAATGAGAGTTTCTTTCCTCTGAGATTGTCTCCAATTTATTTTGCCCATGTTTTATTTTATACAGTCGTTTGCATGTTGTCTCTCTCAATAGGTGGTGAGCTCCTCAAGAGCAGGGGCTTTCCTTTGCATTTCTTTTTATCTATCCATAGAGCTTAGGACTGCCCCTGGTACATATTAGGTGTTTAATTAATGCTTGTTGATCTGATGTTTTGGAGATGGGAACTCATTAATGTGGGCGCTTGCTTTAATGATATATTCACAACCTGATTATACCTGCTCATCCTGGGCAACTCTTGCTCAATGCCTCTCATTCTGCAATCCAATATCCCAGGGGCCTTTCTCAAATTCTCTTGACATTATGTGGAAATTAATCTTTCTTGACATGACATCATTTTTTTTCTGGTCAACCATTCTCTTGAAGCCGTTTTTTTTTTTTTTTTTAGAATTCCTCATTAATAATGCCTGCCTGTCAATGGGGCACAATACCCTCCCTGCAAAAATGCCCTGCACACAGTTGCCATTGTGGGGATTGACTCCTGGTCTAGATTTGTGCTGGATTTATAGATGTAGATGTATTTTCAATGCCTAGCACAGCGCTGGGCACAATATGTATGTGCTCAATAAGTGCTTGTCAGTGATTGAGATGATAATTTTAAACTATGGGAGTTGATGAGACTTTGAAGCGAGAAAATATATGGCCTAAGGACAGCCACACTTAGTGGATAGGAGACAGACTATCTTGTGTCATCTTGGGCAAGTCATTTTGCTTCTCTACACCTCAGTTTCCTTAACTGTAAAGTGGCCAAACTCATCTCATAGGTCACTTCTAGCTCAAACTCCTATGACCTTAAGAAACTTAAGTGAAGATGAAAAGACATGAAAAATAAAATCAAGATCTGCTAGCAAAATGACCAAATTACTTATTACCTCCATCCAAAACTCATACCCTGGGGAAATGGTTTTCCTTCCCTCCTCTCTCCGTTTCAACAGACTGAATGTGGGTAAATGTCCCTCATGCCCATGGAAAAACTCTTCTAACAATGTAGTCTCTCTGGGTAGCTTGACTTTTGGTAGCATGATAGCATTCTTCTAGAGGAGGATAGCATTTGAAGTCTGCTTTTTCTCTCCTTTAAATGGACACATAATCTATATGTATATATGACTATATATCACTATCCATCACCACATGTGTGTATACATGCACACGTATGCATATACATGTATGTGCATATAGGTACACACATATACATTTTTGTGTGTGTCTATATATATATTATATACAGACTCTCCAACCTCATATGATGGTATAAACCACATTCTATACCTGTAGCCCAGACCTCTTTGCTATTTCATCATTTGCCCTCCAGTTCTGAGAACAGTCCTTAAAATGAATCACAGTTCATGCTCATTTCAGTGTTAATTTTGTTTACATTTCTGTAATTATTGTTTATATCATTGTCTTAGTTCTGCTTTCTTTACTTTCTATCAACACCCTGCCTTTTCAATATGATTTCTAAAACAATGTAGAAAGTATTGGAGCCAGAGGGTGTAAAAACAATTTTCTTCTCCAGTGGAGTTTAAGCCTGGATTAAGGAGATGTTGTGGAAGGATTTAGAAGAGGTTCTGTGATGAAACAGGCATGACACCCCATCTTGTGTGCTGGCTGATTTCAATTGTACTCTTTTTTGCCGGATCAAATATACCCATGGGCAAAAGCAGGGGAGATTTCTCACCTTAAGAGAAGACTGCAGTTCCTGGGTTTTGCCCACTGGTTCTTCCTGTCTAGCAATATTCATTTATCCCACCCGATACCCTGTATTCTAGAGCACAAGCTCAGTTCAAATTTGCATCTTCTTCTTCATCAAATCCCACTTGAGAATGGGAGGAAATGTGGAGGGCACAGTCTGAGGTCTGTCACAAGTATCTCTTCACATTTCTCTTTTGTCTTTGCAGGAGTTTAAACTCCCTTTAGCATACCTATTTGTTATCCTTCCCTATAGATTCCTTAGGCTCCCTGATTGCTAGTGTAACCTGACTAGCTACTGACTGGCCTGAAGAAAAAGCCTACTTCCACATATGAGAGAAGTAGCAGGCATTATGGAAAGAGTACTGGCTTGGGTAGCAGAAGATCTGGGTTCAGATGCTGACCCCATTATTTTTCTATCTGTGCAGTTCAGCTCTCTGAACCTCACATTGCCCCATTTGCAAAATCAGAGTATTAATCATACCTATGTCTTCCTGGCTTGTTCTGAGGAAGCAAGGAGGGAAACAAACATCTCTTAAGTACTTGCCATGTTCCAAGCACTACACTAAGCACTTTACAAGTTTCATCCCACTTGATCCTCTCAACAACCCTGGGAGGTAGGCCCTAGTATTATTTCACAATTGAGGAAACTGTGGCAGATAGAGGTCAAGTGTCTTGCCCAGGGTCATATGGCTCATAAGGGTTTGGGGCAGTATTAACTTAGGTCTTCCTGAATCCAAGTCTAGTATTTCATCCACAGCAGCAGTTTGCTGCCTCTGCAAACTTTCATGTGCTTTGTAAACTTTAATTTGCTAAGCACAGTGCTTAGCAAACAGTAACCACTTAATCTGTTTTTTCTCCCCATCTATTCATACATAGTTGTGAGACTCATGTTAAGCTCTCAACTTTGGGCTCTAGCTATACTAATGTTGTGCCAAAAGAAGAGAGACAAGAGACCCCCGAGAGTAAAATTTGGAAGTGGATTTTACTTTCAGTGGGACTGTCTGGGGTCAGGCCCAAGTCAGACAGTGAGTGTGCTCCGACAATGGGCCAGTTTTTAAAGGGGTGCCATGTAGCCAATGGTTAGGTGTTACATAAGCAGAAACTTGCAGAGGCCAAGAACAGTGACTGGTCAGTCAGTACACACCTCGAAATTCCCAGGGGCACCAAGTCTCCCTGACCTGGAAGTCCGCCCAACTCTGTGAAGGTTAGCTGACTGGGTAAAGGCAGATATCTGGTGGGGGAAGGGACAGGGAAGAATGGGGTCATGCACAACAGGGAATTCACCCCAGGCTGAAATCCCCATTCAGAGATCTGTTAGGGGTGGGGTCAGGCACAACACTGCTAGCTAGCTTCTAGATGAACCAATTGTCAGGGCAGTCACTGCTGTCCCCAGCTCGGGTACTAGCTCCCTGACAGAAGAAGGCATGTTGACTGATTGATTGATTTTTCGATTTTGCCCCTGAAATCCTGGTTTCTCTCTCTGATCTACTGCCTGGCCTAAGGCTAGACATGTTAGTCCGTCCTGTTTCCAGCTATTTTCTTGGCCTCTGTCCCTTGCTTTCCCCTCCTTCCCTCCACAAACACTCTTTATAGTCTTCCAGAACACTGTTCTTCAGCTGTCACCACTTGTTCAGTCTGCCTAAGTGCCTGCCACCCTCCAGCCTAGGTATCATTTCACATTACTACATCCTAATGCAAGCATTCACAGTATCCATCTGCCAGTTAAAGGCAGTGCATTGACTTGAATTAGTCATTTAAAAACATGACTCCATATTTTATCTTAAAAACAGATGTTATTATAGCATAGGGTCATTCACCCTACACAGCCATGGTCTTTAATAGGAAGGCTAGATGATGATAACAGGGAGCCAAAGTCATTAGGAAGGTTAGAGCAGGTAGGCCTGGCACAACCAATCACACAGAGGCAAGGAAGTAGTAGCAAGTACACAGAAGTTACCCTTGGGAGTCACCTACTGATCCCAGGCCTCTAGCCTTGGAATGTAATTAGCCACAGTTTAAGGAGGCCTAAAGCTGGGAGTTTTGGTGTTACTTAAACTCACCACTATTGTTATTCCTAGGTAAAATGCATTCAATGCAAGTAGATGAGAGGTAGGGAACTTGAGGCCTGGAAGCCACGAGTGGCCCTCTAGGTCCTCAAGTACAGCCCTTTGACTGAATCCAAACTTCACAGAACACATCCCTTAAGAAAGGATTTGTTCTGTAAAACTTGGACTAGGTCAAAATGACGCACCCAAGGACCTAGAAGGCCATGTGTCACCTTGATGCCGCAAGTTCCCCACCCGGAGATAGTTGAGTTCGATTTGGGGTGGTGTAATCTTCCATAGGAGTAAATTTTGAGTGTTACAGTGATCCTGGGTTCCTTTTCTTCTTCTTCTTTTTTTTTTTGCTTCTCTTTGTTTTTTCTGCGGGAGAAGAGGGCAAAAAGACTATCCATTGAGCCTGTTCTCTTAGGAGCTAGTCTTGTATGTATGGAATTCCACACCTTGGAAAAAGCAGGCCTCGAGGACAAATAACAAGGAGACTGCTTAAGTCCCAGTTTATACTGTTTGTTGGAAGCTCCCCATTAAGGCCCCTCTCTGTCCCAACCTCATTGGTTATCTGACAACTTCACTTCACAGTGCCATTGATGGTCTAAAATAGCTGATTTACTTCCCTAATCACTTAAGTGATTCCTGGAGGGTAACTAGGGCATTAGAAAAAATAGAGCTGAATAATAATTACTCAAAAGGACTTAGATGATTCAGGAATGATTCACCTTCCCTGAAATATAACAGGACAAAAATAAAATGAATTTGATTCAAAGATCTTAAAGAGAGGTGTCCTGGTCAAAGAGAAGCAGAAAGCAGACTTGAAGTTAGCCCCCCTTGGTGAGAGACTGGCTTGAATCTGGCCTTTACTACTTGCTACCAGTATGACTTTGGGAAGGCCATTTCATTTTTGTAGACCTGTCTCCTCAGCTTTGAAATGAAAGGGTTGGATTAGACTGAGCTCAGAAGTCCCTTCCAACTTCAACCTTCTATGATTCACCTTACTTGAACTGTTTATAGTTTTAGCCAAGCTTTCAAATAGGAGTATGATTCTTTGATGTAAAGAGGCATCTGACTAAAAAGGAAATGGCTCATGTGGCCCAGTGGGGTTACATTGGGATGAAAAAGCATATTGTAGTCCTAATGAAGCATGGAGACAACCTAATTAACTGGGCTAGAAGAGCAATGGTGCCTTTACAGCCTTTACATTTGCCCACTTTGTTAAGGTAGCAAGGTTATAGTCAGGGTTGGACTCTTTCCTGGGTTATTGGACATTTTCCCAGTGACCTATGGGACGATATATATATGCATTTATTTATTTATTTATTTATTCATTTATTTATTTATTTATTTATTTATTTATTCATTTATTCATTTATTCATTCATTTATTTATTTATTTATTTATTTATTTATTTATTTATTTATTTATTGCAAAAGGAGGGACCAGTCACTCATGGAAAATCTGTTCAGTAGTCTAATGTCATAAGAATTTTCCAAGTCTACTTAAGAGAATTTATGGGATCTCTGAATAAGGAAGGAATAAGGGTTCATTTAGTATAATATGTATTCCAGCATGAAATCCCTGTTGAGTGATGAGATACTCATTTCTTTCCAATTGATTATTCATTTTTCAATCTTCAGTTATTGGGAACTTCTGCTATTTTCCTTATAGGAATTGGACCTGTAATTTCATTGGTAGAGGGAAGTTCCAGATGAGGAAACCCTCCATCATGTGGGTTGGTACCTTCTCTGAAGGGCAGGTAGGTGGTGAAGTGGATGGAGCCCTGGGCCTGGATTCAGGAAGACTCATCTTCCTGAGTTCAAATCTGCCCTCAGATACTTACTAACTTTTTCTGTGACTCCGGGCAAGTCACTTAACATTGTTTGCCTCAGTTCCTCATTTGTAAAATGAGCTGGAGAAGGACTACTCCAGTATTTTTGCCAAGAAAAACTTAAATGAGATGACACTGAGTCAGATATGACTGAACAACAGCAATAAACCTCTGAAATGTAGAATCTTAGAGCATTGCCCAAAGCATTTGGAGTTTATGGGATTTGCTCAGCATCACACAGCCAATTTGTATCAAAGACTAGACTTGCACTGGGGTCTTCTTGGCTCTGAGACTGGTTTTCTAACCATTATGCAACACTTCCTCTATATTTCCCTTCTGTAGTTTATCTAATTTTGCTTCTTTGCAATTTGATAAGAGCTACAATTTGATTTGATTGAGAGTTAGAAAGTTGAGTAGAGGTTATCTAGTGTGATCTTCTTGTTTTACAAATGAGGAAACTAGGGCTTAGTGGGGTTATTTGGTTTGTCTAAGGTCAATCAGGTAGTTTGTGGCCAAATCCAACATGTTGTCCAATGTACCAAAGTGACTCCCAATCTCTTCCAATTGCAACGTGTTCTTTTCTCTAGGACCAAGAAGAAAAAGTTCAGTTCCTTTTTTTTTTAAAGAAAGTCTTTTTAAGAAAGTCCTTCAAATATTTGAAGATAGAAACCCTATCTCCCATAAACCATTTTTCTCCTCCAGTCTGAGCATTATTTCTTCTAATTAATCCATGTAGTAAAAATTAAATGACAAACATTTATCAAATGCATATAATATATAATGCATGGTGTCCAATCTCCTAGCTATTCTGGTCACCCTCCTTGGACTGTTATTCTGTTTGCAAACATCCTTCCTAAAATGTGACACTTATAATTGTACACAATTCTCCAGATGCAGTAGAGAAATAAATTAGTAGCCCATTACAATCCTTAATTAACTTTCATTGAAAAGTTTAAGAAAAAATATTATTTGAACAAAAAATTCAGGGTCAAGCAGTCTCCCATTGTGCAAATCCTGAAGACCTGTGGAGGGAAGTCACTTTATTTAAGTCCCCACTATATTTCCAAGCAACTGAATGCTGTATCATTTAGGAAAGCAGAGCCTGGCTATGCTACTATGGGGCAGGGACTCAGTTGACCCAATTGCAGTCCATCTGAGCATCTTATCTAATCATCTTCGTTCTTATAAAGTGGTGTTATGACTTAGAGAAGCAAATGGGCATGGTACATCTGGGGAGAATATTCACAGCAGAAGCTGACAGGCTCCTCACTCCCCATCACCTCCACCCCACCCCCCAGAAAAGGATGAAGAGATAAAGATCTGTAAAGGAGTGGGAAAAGCAAACAGGAGAAATGAGTCTTATCAGCTATGTGGCTGTTCTTGCCTCTGGTGTTGTGGAAATTAAAGATGGTCACACCATTGGGAAGTGGCTCCATCAGCTAATGGTGCTGAAAAAGTACAGATGCTACTAAGCTTAGGGGCATTTCAGTGCTTCCATATGTGAAGTAGACAGATTGCTCAAAATACACGAGTGGGAAAAACACTGTATTGAGAAATTAGTTAGAGCACTCCTGTCCAAGCCCACAATTTGACTGACCTAGCTGCATCAGTGGGGGACCAGGAAGATCTAGCCTAGGACCATAGGACATATCAGAGCAGAGCAGCAGGGCAGAAGCAGTTAAGGCATGCTGTCATCATGAAAGGTAGAAGCTTTGGGGAGGCAGGCTGTGTCAAACCAATAGCCCTTTCTTTGACATTCTTACTATGTCTCCTGCTTCCTATCCTCACTTGAAGTTTCCTTTTTTAAAATCACATCTCTTTTGATCCCAGCTTTCCTACTTCAGTGTCAGACCTTTAGATATTTGAGATTCCTAAGAATCCTTGATTCCTGACTTATCCCATCCTCTCCACTGTACTTACTTGGATCCAGTCACCCTTTTACCCAGAAGGGAATTCACTACCCACACACCCAGCCCTTTTATTGCCCTAATCATGGGCATGTTCACTGTTGTAAGGATTATCAGAACATTATTTGATGCCCTTCAATCTCCTTTCCTTGTAGCCATAATGAAGAGAATCATGTAATTGCTTGCTTCCTTGCTCTCATCCTCTACCCTCTCCACCCCATCCTACCTAGAAATTCCAGCAACAATTGGAACAGACTGGAACCCACTCTCAGCTATAATTTGAGAGGCAGTTCAAGTGTAATGGAACAGTCAGGATCACATGAGACATAGCAGCATCTACTAAAAACTGAAGACAGTATTCCAAAAGGCAAAAGATTCAGGCTTACAACCAAGAATAATTTACTTTGCAAAGCTGTGTATAATCCTACAGGAACTATGGGAAGATATTGTGCCAGACAAACTACTATTTTTCATTCACTCCCAGTACTTCTCCTATTCCCACGAGATTTTCTTGCTTAGAAATTTCTGTTCCAGTCCCTAGACTTCAGATTTTGGCCTCTGACCCTTATCTTGGTGTGTTTCTGATAAAGCTTAGCTTTGACCCAGCTTAGGCTTTGCTTATACTCACTCACATTCCAATCATAGTCCCTCTAGGAGAGAACATTATCTAATTTTCCATGATTCCCTTATAGACACAGCTTTATAATTTTTATAAGAACTATACAGTTTGTCCTTTGTTCATTTTATTATTTTCTGATGTTCCTGTGTTATCTCCCAAAATATAAGCTCCTTGAGGACAGACACCCTGTCTCTACATTCTTTCTCCTATGCCAGCATCCTAACACAGTTATTTGCTGATGGTACAATATTTACCAATTGAATAATTGTAATAGCTAACTCTTAAATAGAAGAGCAGATGCATATAATTGAAGGGAATTGCCTTTCTGAAAGATCCTGGTCCCTACAGTATTGAAATTTCATTTCAAATACACTGATGACAGTTCTTGTGGTCTCCTGAAGGTAGGCCATAATTAGCTTTTATGGAGAAGGAAATGGCAAACCATTCCAGTATCTTTGTCAATAAAACTCCAAATGGGGTCACAAAGAGTCAAACATGACTGAAAAATGACTGAACAACAACAAAATCAGCTTTTCAGATTTTTGGTGTTGTTTTTCACTGGGAGAAGAGTCTTAGTAAGAATAGATCTTACCCAAAGAGATGACATGGAGCCAGATTGAAAAAAAAACTATACCCCCAGATTGATAGAGTTTGGGGAGGGTTGTTTGTTTTGTTTTATTTTTAAAGGGAATAAATAAGGTAGACTGCAAGCTGTTAATGAGGTGACTAAACCTGCTCCTATACTTACCTAGAAGAGTGTCCCTAGGCCACCCACTCATGAACAGATTATCTGTTCTGGGGGCTTTCTCTGCTAGTGTAATGGGTAAAGTATACTGCTAATTCTCACAGCACAAATTTATATTCATTTATTCACTCACTCTTTCATTTATCATATAACACATGCTTATTGAGCAGACATGGTCCACTAGATTTGAGCTAGATGGTGGGGGATGAAAGCAAGAATATGACACAAGCCCTGTCCTCGGGAAGCCCATAGTCTATACACAGAAAACCACAAAATCACAGAGCCTATAAGGATTATAAAAATGAGTTTCTCTAGCATACTGTCTGCCTCCAGAGTAAGAACTGAAATTGTTTGAATATTGGCCAAAGCATGTAGTTTTCTTACTTTTTGTTTCATTATTTTTCTTTTATTCAAGTTTTCTTTTACAAAATGACTAATATGGAAATGTTTTATATGCACATGTATAACCTACATCTGATTGCTTACCATCTCTGGAAGGTGGGAAGGGAAGAAGGGAGAGATAGAATTTGGAACTCAAAACTTAAAAATAGCCCACAAATGCTTAAAATATTATTTTAATATGTGATTGGGATACACACATATATATATACATGAATATAAATACACACACATCAGCTTTTTCTGAGGGTTCTTAACTTGTCCTTCATGTATTCCCAAGGGGTCAATGGACAGATTTCAAAGGGTCTATGAAATTGAATTAGAAAAATATTACATCTTTATTTTTCCTGATCTTTGGTTTTCTTTACAATTCTATGTATTTTTATGCATTTAAAACCTTATTCTGAAATGGGGGTCAATAGGCATCACCAGACATGCAAAAGGGCACAAAAAACAGATATGACACACAAAAAGATGAAGAACCTTTAATCAAGATCAACCTTTCCATTTCTGACAGAAAATAAGGCTCAGATTTGCCCAAGCTCAGACAACTAACTAGTGGTAAAACTAAAGGCTATAATCTTAACTCTTTAGCCTGGAGCATTTTCCCTGGGAACCTCCTGAAATTCACTTCTTCTTAGCTCCAACCCTCTCCCAAACACCACTTAACATATGCTACAAATACTCTGGACACGTACTCCAGAGGGAGATGGATGGGTCACAGTGAAAATTATTTTTATTATCTGTAGGATCCTCACATCAGGAACAAGAATTTTCTGCCTAGTGTATATTTTTAGTTGAGGTTATCTTGTTTCACATAAATAGTACACATTTTTTGTCAAAGGCCTTATTCCCCTTTTCTCTTGAGTCACCTGCTAATGTTTCTCCATTCCATGCCTTCACACATTAGATAGAAGCGTGAAAAGCAGCTTCCATATTGAGATAGTTTCTCCTTTCTCCTGAATTTTATACCATCAAATACAATGTGATGAATAGGGCATTGACCTTTTCCCAGTTTTCTTACAAAATCATATTGCTTTGGGTTAAGGTTCTAAAAGTTAATGTTAAATACAAATGTTATCCCCAAAGGGGAGTATATTAAGCTGTTGTCAGTCATGAACACATTTACATAGATTTATTTTCTACTGTATACCTATGAGTTTTGATTGGGAATGAGGTTTTAGGAAAAGAAAATGAGGTATTGACCATACTACCATAGAAAAGACTCTGGGAAAACAGAGGCTGCCCATTCTCTTACCTTCTATAATGCAGCTGGGTATGGAGAGTAAAGATAAGACATAGAGCCTATAAACAGAGTAGAGGTGGAACTCTCTGCTCTATTAAAGTGATAGTTTTATAAAAATGAGCTTCATTCCCTGCAGTTCATATATGATCCTGTACTGACCTTCCTGGCTTGATTTTATTTTTTACTTTCTAGTTTTATTTATGGTTTCTTCATGCCTTACTACATGGTCAATTTTCATAAAGATAGTTGGGATGCTAAAAAAAAAGGCATATACTTTAATATCACTTTTCAAAAATTGTCACGTCTAACAAATCTAGTTTTTAAACATTCTTTTCAGAGTTATAATTTCCTTCTTGTTTATCTTTGTTTGCTTTAGGAATTCCTAAATGAAAAATCCTAAAATCACTTTTGGGGCAACTAGATGGCACAGAGGATAGAGTCCAGGGCCTAGAGTCAGGAAGACTCTTCTTCTTCAGCTCAAATCTGACTTCAGACACTTAATAGTTGTGTGACCCTGAGCAAGTCACTTAACTCCATTTGCCTCAGTTTCCCATTTGTAAAATGAGCTGGAGAAGGAAATGGCAAACCACTCCTGTATCTCTGTAAAGAAAACCCTAAATGGGGTTATAAGGAGTAGGACATGACTGAACAACAACAAAGTCATTTATAATTATTAGTTTACTTGCTTTTCCCTGTATTCAATATTTCATCTCCCACCTCCATGACTTTGCACATGCCTTTTTTTCCGACGTGTATAGAATTACATAGGACAATTTTCCTTCGTCTCTCTCTACTTGGTAGAATCCTTAATCCCTATTTTCTTTTGTAATTAGCATGATGCTTTGTATATAACACTCAAAAGGAATCTTTATTTCTTACTGTATAGTTTTTTATTCAATCAGCTAAGAACTGTGCTAGATTATGGGAATAAAAAGATAGATGAAATAATAAGAACTAGTACTTCTATAACTAAAGTTTATTTAATACATCACATAAATTATTTCACTGAATCTTCATGACAACCTTGTAAGGTAGGTTCTATTATTACCCTCATTTTATATAAGGGAACCAATGCCAAAGAGATTAAATGATTTTCCTATGTTTATACAACTAGCAAGTCTCCAAGGCAGGATTCAAACTCAGGTCCTTCTGATTTCAAGCACTTGGAATCTAGTGTACTACCACATAGCTATAAAACAAAATAGTTCCTGCCCTCAAGTAACATACATTCTGTGAAGGGAAACAACATATGTATACAAAACAAGTTAATACTAAATATAGTCAAATGAATACAATGTAATTGGAGTCAGGGAGCAGGAGTAATTGCTTGAAACAAGAATGGTCTCAGATCAAAGTTTGGATTTGAACTGAAGTTTGAAGGAAGCAACGAATTCTAAGGGCTAGAGGTGAAGAGCAAGTGCATTCCAGGCATGGAGGAGAACCTGTGCAAAGGTATAGGGATAGAAGAAGGAATATTGTGTGTGAAGAGCAGCATGTAGGCCCATTTGACTAGTAGGTAATATGTGCACAGGGAAGTAATGCCTGGAACAGTAGGTTTGAGTGAGATTTCAAAGAACCTTGAATGCCAAATCCAGGAGTTTGTATTTGGTCTTAGAAGAAATAGAAACGCACCGGAGCTTTTTGAACAAGGGAGTGACATGATCAGATCTGTAGTTTAGGAATATAATTTTGGCATCTATGTAGAAGACGGTTTACAATAAAATACAAATACAATGTAATGCAATACAAATGTAATACAATACAATACAATACAATAAACATGTATTAAGAAATGGCCCAATGGAGAACTCTGGGCCTGGGGTCAAGAATACCCAAGTTCAAATCTGGCCTCAAACACTTATTAACAGTGTGATCCTGGACCCTTGGTATTGATTGTGACATGTGGGAGACACTGGTATAGGATCCTCCAACAAGGCATGCCTGCATCTAAGAAGGCACTGTGATTCTGCAAAACAGAACTGTGGTAGCTCAAAAGAAATGTGAGGTACACATATTTAGAGAAATCTCCCTCTCAAATGGTCATATGAACTCTTTGTACCTGTAGAGAGCCTTCTGAGCTAGTATTGGTATGGTCAGCCACACCCAGATACACTGTACATTGACCCTGACATGGTGATGACATTTTGGTCCTCTTCAAGAATGAAAGACAAACAGCAATGACCCTGGGTAAATCACGTAAACTCACTCTCCACTGGAGAATGAAATGACAAGCCACTCCAGTATCTTTGCCAAGAAAACCCCATGGACAGCATTGGCATCCCCAAGGGATCAGGAAGAGTTGGCTGAAAGACTGAACAACAACAGCTAGACTCTATGCTAAATATTGGGTCTATTAAGAAGAAAAAGAAAGACATTCCCTGACTTCAAGGATTTATAATCTAACCAGGAAGCTCACACCAAAGCAAGAATGGAAAAGCAGAGCTGTTGGGAGGAGAAGGCACCTTGCCTTGGGCAAGTAGTGGAACTGGGGGTAAATGGCTGGGATGTGAGTCCTCTTTAAATGAAGGCTTAGGAAGGAGTTTTTTGCTTGGACCTCTGGCCCTTTAATCAGATGGTAGATCAGAGACTGAAGGTACTCATGAGGTATGAGTAGGAAAGCTGCTTCAGGTAGCAAGATGATGAGATTCCTGGTTGGTGGTTTCTTGTGTGACTGAACATAGGAAAACCAACTAGAAAGCTATTGCAATAGTTCAGACAAGAGGAGACAAGGGTCTGTACTAAGGTTGTGATTATGTGATTGGAGATATGGAGGTAGAACAGATAAAACTTGACAACTGATTATTTATGGGGGGTTGGAAGGGAAGAGTGTAGACTAACGTATGTATGTTTTGTATACCCTCATAAGACGGTGAGCTCCATGGTGACAGGACTAATTTTATGTATTTTAGTTTTATTTTACATATATACATATACATTTGTGTGTGTTTTACACTGTACTCTGTAAATTGTACATAGTTAATAAATTGTTGTTAAAGAAACAAGTAGGGAAATTTAATGAGACATTGCAGTGGATAGTATGGAAGTCAGGAAGACTCATCTTCCTGTGCTCAAATCTGGCCTCAGACATTTATTGGCTGTATGAAACTAGGCAAGTCATTTAACCCTGTTTGCCTCAGTTTCCTCACCTGTACAATGAACTGGAGAAGAAAATGGAAACCCACTTCAGTATATCTGCCAAGAAACCCCAAATAGGGTTGCAATTTTAATCACTTGATTAATTTTGCATTATTGGCATTCTTTGTAACTGTACTAAAGTGGATAAGGTCACTTTGTGAAAGTAATTTAATCTTGCTGTCACTCAATTTTCTTCTACCTTACATCATACACAGGAATACTACTAGATGAAGTTATGCAAGTTTCCTGCCCAGAATTTTTTTTCAGATTGAGGTAGATAATTTTTTGCCTAAGAGACTATAGGCATAATTATTCCTTGAAAGAGATATTTGGAGTTTCCTCTATTTATGATAAGCTTTGAGTAACTTAGGGGAAAGATGCCTACTTTCAATGTAGTACAAAAAATATCTTTGTTTTACATATTTCAATATCATTCCAAAAATCATGTCATAAGGTTACTACAATTAGATAAAATTAGTTATTTTTCCTTTTATTTTCCAGGTATATAATGGTTGCAAGATGATAAAATTCAAGAGCATGTACTTAGTTTCTTGTAGCCAATTAATTATTCTTCCATGGTTGCTTAGTAAGCTAGAGGCCATTTACCCCCTTCTTTATTAAATCCAGTGCCAATTCCTCAAATTGAAGCGAATGGCCTTATACTCATTGAAACCAATTATTGCCTCTTGTCGTTTGTTAATTGCACTGAGATCATTTACACAAGAAAGAAGGCAAAAGAAAGTCTCTAAACCAAGTGGGAATATAGTGTGGTGTGTGATTTTTGGATTACACTACATTGGAAGTAGGGTCCAGTGACAAATATGTTCAACGTGGAATTGGGAGGTCTTGATTCCATCACTGATTAGTTGTATGAACTTGGCCAAGCTTTTTAAACTTTTTAAACCTCAGCTGCAAAATGGTAGTAGTAGAGATGATGATGATGATGATGATGATGTGACCTATCCCTATGCTTGCTGCAGGGATAGAATAATATAACATATGAGAATGTACTTGGAAATAGTAAAGTACTATATCAATAAGTTATTACCATTGAAAATGTGAAGCATCATTACTTGGGAAAATAATTCTGGCAACCAAGGCTCTCAACATTTTTTGGATTCCTCTGGATTGCAATTTGTTCTTCCTCTTCTTAGATCAGTTTCATTCTTATTACCCAAGTCTTAGCTAGGAAAGGTTAATCAGTCTTTACCCTTTACCTCATGGTACTAGCATCCAAGAGGATAAACTTCCTTTTCAGGGATGAGTGCTGCTCAAGGTAGTTCAGAGATAGCTGATCCCTTAACTACTGTGGGAGCCTAGGAAGATTTTTTTTCACTGACAACATTTGATTTTGAATTGTCCTTTGTTCTACTGATTTTCCACTCCCCTCCCCTCCCTTTGGGTGGTTTCTCCTAGATACTCCCAACTGCCATCCTATCCCTCCAACCATAACACAAAATAACCAAATTTCTACCACTCTAATCATAATTAGCATAAAACACTTATTTAGTATGTCTTATTATATGGTCTTATAGAATCATAGAATGTTTATATTAGGAAAAACCCTTACATTTCAGTCCAATTTACTCATTTTATACTGGGATATAATGAAGTATATTTCTGATATTATCAGTACCATGAAGATGCCTGAAACCAAGCACTGAAAATGATCATATTTTTATTAGGATAGACAACAAAAATAGACAAGATGTCATAATAGCTAATTGACCTTGGAGTCTGGAAGACTTGGGCTCAAATACCATAACTAACATATACTGAGTAATCACTTATCCTGGGCAAGATAACTTCCCAGGCAGTTTTCTAAGACTATCAGTTGCAGGACCTTTGCACATCTGCATCAGTAAAAGGAGTTTCTTCATCAGAAGTTATCTACCCAGAGTGTCCCAAAAGTCTTAGTAGAGATTTAAGCTATTTAAAGTTTAAATAGTTTGAAACTTAAAGATTTTTAAGCTATTAAAGCTTAAATCATTTAATTATTAAATTATTTTAATAGACTTAAGTTATTTAATTATTAAAGCTTAATTAAAGTTGTATTAATTAAATCACATATGGACTAAAAAAAAACCTACTATTACTATTACACATTCACATATTAGAAAAGATAGGCTACTGTGACAGAAAAAAGCTACAGCTTTATCCTTACATTTAAAATGCCCATAAAGATAGAGTTCCCTTTCTCCTGTAGACATGTTTAAGTTTCAGTTGACAAAAGGTAACAAAAGGTAACCCTCTTTTCCCTTTTAGGGTATAATCATAAATAAAACCCAATCATATGTGAGTAGTAAACTGAGTATTTAGAAATTGAGTTTCATGTTGTAATTGAGTAATCTGACATATTTATTGTCATTCATCCTCATAGGATCTCCAAATTGGCAGGGTCTTCAGATGGCATCTAGGTCAATCCACATTCCCAAAGTGGTCATCCAATGAGGGAGAAAGCCCTACCTTTTGAGGTAGGCCATTGTACTTTTGGACACCTCTAGTTAGGAAGATTTCCTTACATCAAGTCAGAACCTACCACTCACAGCCACTGTCCATTGTTCTAGCTCTGCCTCTTGGGGTCAAGGAGAACAAGTCTAATATAATTTGTATGTGACAGCCATTTAATGCTTGAAGAAACCTATCATATTCTCCTGAGAATTTCCCTTTTGCAGGCTAAATATCCTCAATTCATTTAATTAGATTTTGTTTGACATAGTCTTATGAACCTTTCAATGTAATTGAATATATATTTATTAAATGCCTCATGTGTGCAAAGACATTGTGCTAGGCAGTAGGGCATAAACAAGCAGTCCTTACCATTGGGAATTTCATTTCACTGGGAAGGAATATGCCCCATACACAAAGAAGTCCATATAAAGGTAATTTGAGGAAAGAACATTAATAGCTGGAGGGATCAGGGAAGGCCTCACAGAGAAGTTGGCACAAGGGGTGGGCCTTGGGCAAAAATAAGGATTCAGGGAGTGTAACAGAAATGCAGACTTAAAGATCTTCCCTGACCTTAGGCCCTTTGATAGGCTTAAGAGACTCTGAGAATCTTCCTTGATTTGAAAGCTGAGTGGGAGCCTGTGGCAGGAGGATTGGTTTTCAGGAATGGCCACACCTTGATGCTGTGTGATTGGGCTGTGGGTCAAGAGGGTGTTTACATTTTCTGACCCAGGAGAAGGCTATATAATCCCTGATGTGAGACTTTGCTTTGGGGCTCACTTTGAGAAGTGTTCTGTGATTTGATCAGATAAGACTCTGGGAAGCCATTGTTGAGAGCCTCCCGGCTTTGAAAAACCCAGATGTTGATTTGGTATGGATGTAATGGTTGGACAGTTTGGAAAACTGTCTATTTGATCTGTTTCTCTGTTTTTATAATTCTGTCTGTATATTCTGAAGTTCGGGGTGCTGACCTTTTTCCCCTGAACTAGGTAAATGATACATATTTGACTGATGAAAGTAAGCTTGTTAACCCATTTTGAGTTGCTTTCCTTTATTAAAGCAGATCCAAGAACCTGTGTTGGCAGCCACCCTGAGGACACCTGGGGTGCTTGCTGCTACAGGGAGTTAGAGATGAAGAGGAAATATATTCTGATCATACTGACAACTCATGTGAATATGTGTAGGCTAAAGATGGAATACTGAGTTCTGGGAACAATTAGTAGTGCATTCTAGCTAGGGAGTGAAAGGGATGATTGTGAAACAAGGTTGCAAAGATTGGTTGACATCAGGATACAGAAAGCCATCAATAAATTCCAGGCTGAGTAGTATGTATTTTATCTTAAAGAAAGTAGGGAGTACCTGAAGATTTTTAAGCAGGAGTGACATGATCAGACCTGTTCCTTAGGAAAAGTATTTTGGTAGACTGTGGAAGATACACTGTAAAGGGAGATAAAAGGAAAATAAGGACACCAATTAGGAGATGATTGTGATAGTGTAGGTAATCTTGCGTAGTGGATAAAGAGTTAATGTCAGACCTTATACATCTAAGACATATTGACTGTACGACTCTGGGCAAGTCACTTAAACACTCAATGCTTTAGGCAATTCTCTAGAACTATAAGGTGTATTCTGGAAGCCAACCTGCATTGGCAAAGGAGACTTCCCACCAGAGAATTTTCTAGACCAGTGACATCACAGGCAAAGTTCCTACCTCTACCCTACTATTGTCCAGAGAAGAGGTGATAAGACTCTGAACTAGAATAATATCTGTATGAGCAGAGCAAAGGAGATGGATACAAGAAAAAATTTTGGAGGTGGTATCAACAAAAGTTGGAAAAGATTGGATAAGGGAGCAAAGGGGGAAGAAAAAATAAAGGGTGATTTTGAGTTTATAAGCCCGAGTGAAAAAGATCAATGGTGGTCAGCAAAATAGGGAAGTTTGTAGGGGTTAGGGGGAAGATGATGAGTTCCACATTAGACATGTTATGTTTAAGATGTCAATGACACATATAGGTCATGATATCTAGCAGGCAATGGGAGAAATGGGACTGATGCTCCATTGAGGAGTTCAGGATGGAGTGGGGAATTATCTGCAAAGAGATGATAACTAAATTATTCTGGATTTCTGAGTAAACTGAAGGAAAGAATGAAGAGAGAAAAAAAGACCAATGATAAAGTTTGGGGTTAGTTATACCTGGCAGAGGGACATGGATGATCTGGTGATCCAGCAAAATGGAGTCCTGAGGAGATCCAGAGCCAGGACAGTATGACTGAAGATAGGGGCTGAGACACCATCCAGGATGAGCACATTGTCATCAGTGTCAAATTAGTGGAGGCAACAAGAAAGGAAAGAATTGAGAACAGGTAATTGTATTTAGAAGTTCAGAAATCGTTGGTAATTTTGAGAGATCAGTGGAGTCAGAAGCAGAAGTGTGAAGTGTTGTGAAGTGTTAAAGAATGAGTGGTTTGTGAGAAAATAGTCAGTGAAAAGTATATTGTCCTTTTTTAGGAATTCAGAACTGAAAGCAAAGACGTGCTAGTTTTTATGGGATGTCAGGGTCAAGTAAGTGTTTTTTTTAATGGGATGAAGAGTCAAAATCCCATAGAAAATATATGAATATATGGAAGTGGGATCAAAGGCATAAAGAGAGGGGTTGATTTTGGCAATCAGGAGGCCCAGTTCTTCCCCAGAGATTTGTGCAAGAGAGGAGAGAATAAGGAATAAGGGAGAGGGAGTTTCAGGAATTAATTAGAGGAAAATTTAGAGTTCATAGAAAACTGCCTCTTTTTTTCGGAACTTAGGAAATGCGATCATTTGGTAAGAGGGATGGGAAAGAAAGTAGTATATGAGACTTGAAAGAAGAATGGAAAGTTTTAGAATAACTGGCACAGAAAGTGTGATAGTCAATCAGGAAGGAATAAGAAGATTGCTATGCAGCAGTGAGGGCCCATTTGAGATAACATAAATGTATATGGAATCCAGTCTGCATAATTACATGCCTTTCTCAAGTCTGAGTGAAGCAGAAAAAGGAGATGGTGGTGGTGACCTAGGACTGAGGATCAACAAGGTATTAATGGCGATAGGACAAGGAAGGCAGGGTAATCAAGGGCAAAGGACAGAGTGTCATTGAATAAGTTAATTAGAAATTAATGACTGTGGCAAAAGGAAAGTGAAGTTAAGAACATGGATAGAGTAGATAGAGTTAGAATAGTAAGGAGGAATGAAGAGATGTGGGAATGGAGATTACAGTGAGGATAAAGAATAGATTTAGGAGGAATGAAGCAGAGGATAAGATGTAAAGACAGGAGATTATGATTAGAAAGGAAAATTCAGAGTTAAAAATCATGCAAGTAGCACAATTACCATGATGATGAGATCTAAGAGGTGGCCATCTCTGTGGGTGGCTGAGGCAGAATGGGGATTTAATGTTGGTTGGAAATAAGTCCCCAAACTAAGAAAAGGGTTTAGAAATAATTTTACTAAATAATTCAGCAGAAGGGAAAACTGGAAAAAAGGTGTGAGTCATTCCCCCTCAGTCTTTGTGAATTTTACGTTATAATTCAAACAGGAGTACAAAGACAAGCAAATAAGTGGCCTGGCAGTTTCCACAAAGGGCTGTTTTCAGAGAAGGCACATAGGCTGCTTGAGACTTATATCAACAAGTAAGTTTAAACATTCAATAAAATTTGGATAAAGACAAAACACAAGCTTTAGGTGAGGTCCTAACAGAAGACCTGGGTGGCATCCAGTCATTCCTTGCAAGAAACTTTGAGGAGCTTAGAGGGTCTCTGGGGTCAGCATGATCTACATATATGGCATATACATTAAGCAATATATAGCCACACAAGGCTAGATTCAAACAATATAATAAATTTTTCCCACAGTGGAGAATAAGAGTTGAGAGAAAATTGAATTGGGAAGCCTGATATTACAGGGGACGCCAACATATATATTGACATTCCCAAGTGTGAAAGAGTATAAAAGGGTATAGGGGAAGAGAATAAAACAAGGAGTTGTTTTTTTTTTTTTGAGGAATAAGGGTGGTTGACAGATGATAGTGTCTTCTAGAGAGCCAGATCCCAGAAGAGGAAAAGTGTCTGAAATGAAAAGATATAGAATAAATGGCACTTCATTAACCATAGATCTGTGGTTCCAGAGGGCCCATTGGAAGGGCATAAGAGAGAAGGATGGAGTCTGTAAAGGTGTAGAGATAGGCTGGATTAGGGAAAATAGATTTTTTTAATGGGACAGATAGATTCATAGACCATGGGAATAAGAAGTAAGAGTTTGCCAGCCGTAGGGAGAACTAGCTGATTAGGGCATTTAATCTCTAGGGTCCTATGATTAAACAGTTATTATAATATCTATTCATAGCATTGGAATTTCAGAGAGTAGACCTGGAGGGCTCTCACTTAAATCACAACAAATCAGTTTTAGGAGCTGGATAGGCTCAGAGGAAGGTAGATTGGGAGCTAAAGAGGATTGCAGAGATCACCTGGTGAACCCTTTCATTTTATAGTTTAAGAAACTAACACCAAGAAAGCTCAAGTGACTTATCATTGTCATAGGATAAAAGATTGAGAACTGGAAGAGATAGCAGAAGCCATCCAGTTAAGTCTCTAATTTTACAGCCAGGAAAACTGAGACTCAGAGGTTAAATGGCTTGTTTAGGATCACAAAACCATTCAGTGACTAAGGCAGGTTTGGAACTCAAGTTCTTCTTGAAACCAAGTTCAGTACTCAAAGTCACACAGGTAGCAAGTATCAGGGGTGGAATCTGAACCTAGGTCATCTGATTCTGAAACTAATGTCGGTGGTTTCCACACCCCTCCTAACGTAGACTCAGCTGTAGCTGGGATGTGATCAGTAGCAGGGATATGTCTTCAGGTTCTCTTGCTTCCTTTAACTAAGTACCATGTAGTACAGTAAGATGGTTGGAAGTTGAGTTGGTAGTTGAGTTGAAGGGAAGTAGTAAGCAGCAGCTTTGGAATGTAGAGTACTTTGGGCTGGCAGGTCTGGGGGAAGCACTTCAGTGTGACTTCAGACACACAGAAGTCAGGAAAAGGGCACTGGACTTGCCTTTCCTGGGGGAGGCTGCAGGAATTTAGAGATAGATAAAGATAGAAAAGAAAGGACACTAGACAAACCACCTGTTCAGGGTTGTCCCTGAACTTTAACCTCCTGTCTAAGACCAAACATGGCTATCTCACAATTCTTATCGGTCTTCTACCCCATCCTCCCATGACACCCTGTAAGATTATCTCCAGTTTATTCAGTCTATATCTCGCTTGTATATAGCTGTTTGCAAGTTGTCTCCACAACTGAACAGTGAGCTTTTTGAAAGCAGGGACTGATTTGGAAGGACAGTACTAAGTGCAGTTATTAGCACATAGTAGGTGCTTAATAAATGTTTATTCACTTGATGTGATGTTACAGTCTTCCTATCTCTATACATATACAAACTCATATACATAGTCCATGTACAAATCATGTATATGAGTATTACAACATTGCATACCTATATATACAAACTCATCTTGCTCAGCTTGGATTGGAGGGCTGAGCCAGGCTCCATGAACTAACTTCAGGAAAACATGCATATAGGTTATCACTTAGCACAGTGCCTGGCACATAGTAGGCTGTTAATAAAAGTTTATTGTAATGAATCTGGGACTAAATGTATGTGACAAAAAGAAATTGTGTGTAAGGGCTATTTTATACTCTAGATAAACATTAGTTTAGCAGGAACTAAGAGTAGTCAGCTAGGTGATGTAGTGGTTAGAGTGCCTGGCTAAGAGACAGAAAGACCTGAATTCAAATTTGACCTGAGATAGTTACTAGCTGTGTGATCCTGGGCAAGTCACTTAACCTTTGTTTGCCTCAGTTTCCTCATCTGTAAAATGATCTGGAGAAGGAAATGGCAAACCACTCCAGTATCTTTACCAAGAAAACCCCATATAGGGTCATGAAGAGTCAAACTTGGCTGAACAAGAAGACAACTTGCTAAAATTTTAGTTTTGGAGTGTAGATTATAGAAAGTGACGGGTCTGTAAATGGTAGTCAGGATTCCTATCACTCTGAGTTACCCTGGGATTGAAAGGATAGAAGGGAGATTGCAGTAGAACCAGAGAGGAAACAGTTAATAAAAGGCTAAAAACAAGGTCATTCTAATGGAGCATTTACATTTAACAAATTTTTTCCTGATAGCAGGAAATAGGTTTCAAACCTTCCTTCTTTTTTTTCTTTTTTTCTTTCTTTTTTTTTTTTTCTGGCTCCTGTTGGGCTGCAGTCTGCCTATAGAGCAAGAGTAAACCCAGAAGGTGATAATGCTAACAAGAAATGGAAAGCAAGCTTTGCTTTGAAAAAGTCACAAAAACAGATAATCTTCACAGGGATCAGGGGGAAATGACTGTCATTGCCATAATCTATACCCCTGTGGCCTTCAAAGAAGTTGAATAGAGAACTGTGGAGCTCTTGGTTCAGAAGTAACTTTTGGTTTCCTATTATTATCCTCTTCTTTCTGTCTGTTTTGAGCTACATCTCTCTCCTCCCCCTAATCTAGCCAGCCAGCCATAGGATGATAGAGGTCACAGAGGCCAACTTTTCTCTCCTTATAGATGAGAAAACTGAGGTCCGGAGAGGTTAAGTTATTGCCAAGGCTCACAAAGCTGGCAAGTGTCTGACATGGGGCTCAAACCTGGGTCTTCTTTACTTAATCTCCAGAATCCTGTCCACTAAACCAAGCTTCTACTTTTCATTGGCATCTTTTCTCTTTGGAGTAAATAAAGGGGATGGTGGGAACTGCCAGCCCTCCCTCTTCTTTCCCCTTTCCTCTCATTATCTGAACCTTTCACCTTTATGTTCTCTTTAGCACCCTACTGTCACCTAACTGACTAAAAGTAAGTGAGTCAGCAGATGAATCACTGCAGGGCAAAGACAGGGCACAGAAAGGGTCATATCTAAAGAGAGATCTAAAAGCTAGGTCTTTTCTATTTGGAAGCTGCTGGGATGGTGTTGGTCACCTGGAATATTATTGGTCACCACCAGCAGTTTCCTTGCAAAGATGTGAAAAGAAACTTTTTTTTGGCCTGTGTGCAGGTAATGGTGATTCATAATAAATCACTGGGAACAAATACTTTTGATTATTCAGCTGACGGAGAGAAACAGTAATGCTGAGATCCCAAACAGCACATAATCTCAAACTTTTTATATTTGGCTTTGGGATGCATTAAATGATTTCTCCCCCAGCAGATTTACCTTTCTAATTACGTTTTACTCAAGCTAATATTAAAATTATTCCCTGAGCACACACCAGATGGGCTAGAAGCATGCTGGGAGAAGGGGGGAGGGAGGAGAGATCTCAGGATTAAAAATTTTTGCTTTGCATAATTCACATAACATAAAACTAAATGTAAACCTTGTCTGTCCCATATTTTAACTCAAGTTAGGTACCAAAATTTGTTTTGCCTAATGAAGCCAAGGAACAGAGCTGGTCAGATTTCATCTGCCCAGTTACTTTAAGTAAACCATTAATGCTACTGTATTCTCTGAAACTGATTTACATTGATTGGTAATAGTCACAGGTTCAATCTAAAGGCAAAAGAGTAGGGATACTCACAAAACATTCAGGGCACCTTAGAACCCTGTGTAATGGCAAGCACAGAAATAGTTCACACCTTGTTTCAGCTATTGAATTAACACCTTGTTTCATTTCAAGGGTCTTTTGAGAATTGTATCAAGTCTGTTAAGAAACAGAACATGTGAACCCCACAACTTGTGAATACTAGAACTCATGAAGTACTGCAACAGGAAGGGGAGGAGCTAATCACCATGTATAAGGAGAATTTCCAGGATAGAAACAGCAGAACTGAGAAGATGACTCTTGTGGTGGCAGAGTCAAGAAGGAGAAAACTTGTGGTATCACAGCACTCTGTTTGTCTGCTCTGTCTGGGTTGATGTTTGTTTGTGACACTTTGTACAGAAACCCTGGGACCTTACTGGAAGCACTGAAAGAGGATTTTCTGGCTGTGTGTTTACAGAAGTCCTGGAAGAGGGTTTTGGAGGTCCTGGGACTTTACTGATGATTTGTGCTGTCCTCTTAGACCTTGTTTGTGGGTCTGTGTTGATTTCTATGTTGATGATTTGTGTTGAGTTCTCAGACCTTGTTGGTGTATCTGAGTTGATTTCACAGGCAGATAGTGAATTGATGATGGTTCCAGCAATGTGCATGAATATTATTGTGACTCTGTTAAGCTTTGTCTTCCCAGAAATAGGAACTGTGAAGGACTTTAGGTGAACTGGACACTGTGAACTTCAATATGGAACGGGAACTGGATGAAGAACTGGACAAGGAGCTGGGCAAGGACCTGCCTGCCTTTGAACCCAGGCGACAGCTGGAGCTGGGATCGTGGAAAAAGAACCATGGAAGCTGAGAGCCAGCCTCAAGTCAAACTGAAAGAAGACTTTACTTGGATACTGTGTACTGACTGAGAAGATTATGATTTACTGTGACCTAAGGGTGGAGAACTTTGATTTTGTACTGTGTGTCCTTTAAAGAGGCAAGTCTCCTTAAGAATGATTGAATGATTGAGTTACTAAATGATTGCACTTTGTTGAAAACTATGTGGCCACTTTGTTGAAAACTCTGTGGCCACTTTAGTAATAAGTTGTTGAGTTGTGACATGGTAAATGCTGTATTTTGATTTTCTGTGATAAGTTGTAACATTGTGAATGCTATACCTTGATTTTCTGTGAATGTTTTGCTCTGACTTGTTTTTGAATAAATAGAGAGTTTGCCATACTATGTAATCAGAACCTTGAAAGCTGTTCACAGTCCTCTGGAAAGTTGCTTGTGCTTGGCTTTACACCCTGTGAGTCAAATGTAACAGGCTGACTTCCAGAGTACAATCTCCTTATATATATATATATATATATATATATATATTTAGGCTTAGAAATTTGTAATTAAACAATCTGTGAGATGAGGTTATTCAAAGAAAAATCAACTTGACAATAAAGGTAAAAAATGTTGCTTAAATATGCCTTACTATCTTCACCTGAATGTAGATATATAATACCCATATTATAAAAGCAGTAGGCTCCTAAGAGATATGTGACTGGAAAAGACAATGGCAAGATACACCTACATCTTTGCCAAGAAAACTCCATATGGGGTCATGAAAAGTAGGATATGACTGAACCAAAACAACAACGATAACCTAAGGGATAAACATTAGCCTCATAAGTACTGAAAGTATAAACAAGAGTCATGGGATTAGTGATTCCTGGTGTGTGTGTGTGTGTGTGTGTGTGTGTGTGTGAACTTTGTATTTAATTTTTAGGGGTCTTTCATAGAGTTAGAATGTCAAGGAGGCAAGGGTGTCAGGTGTCCTATGTGGAGGAAAGAATGAGGGAATCTAACAGATGTTAAAGATTAGTAGTATTTGATGATCCAGGAGGGAAAGAAGCAAAAAACTGTTGACTGTCAGATGAAGCAATCTTTTTGTGATGGAGGGCTGACATTTTCATTTCATATAAGTTTCATATAAAGAATTAGCCAGAGATGGTGTCCTTTTGGGTGGCCACATGCTACCTCAGCTACTCTTCAGTAATGGAACTCTTTATAGATATGGCCTTAGCACTATCCCTTCCCCTAAAAATGTTTACCTGAGAACTCAAGACTATAGTGTGACATGAGTTATTGGTGAAAAGCTTCCCCCCGTTCAAAGTAGATTTGGAGTTGGAAGATCTGGGTTCGGATCTGGCTTGGACACATACTGAAGAACTTTGGAAAAGTCACTTAACCTCTTTGACCCTCTGTTCGCTTCAGAGAAACCTGCTATTTCAAATGACCTCTAAGATCTCTTCAAGCCCTAAGTCTGTGATTTTATTTTCTATTCTTGGATCCACATCCCTCTAGTTTACCAGGAGTTTTCTCATCCAGGAACCTATTTGACTATACCCAACAGAGTTCATTTCATTCATCATTGAGTAGGGGAACCTATCCCAACAAGAAATGGAAGAAAATAGGGTAGCTGTATAGCAAGGAGAGTAATGTTAGCTAGGGGTCAAATTCTTATGTCTTTCATGAGTAAAAATAAATCCTTTTATGATAATTAATTGAAAATGGGGCCTACTGTCATCTCTAACAGTTTACTAATAATAACTAACTAGAGTAAGGATACCTAACCCATTCTGTGTCATAGACCCCATTGGCAGTCTGGCAGAAAAAAAGTATCTATGGACCCCTTCTCAAAATAATGATTTGAAAAAGTGCTAAGTTTTCATTAGAAGTCACTGAAAATAAAGTTGTAATTTTTTTTGTTCCTATTCAAGTTTACAGACACTGTGAGAATTCTTCTCAGAATCCAATGAATTTGTTTGCTGAGGATAAGCAACCCCAAAGTAACAAATATATTGATGGTGCATGTGTTTCAGCTGACCAGTCAAACCTAATTTCTTATACCTTAAGGCTCACTAAGGGGGGGAAGAATTGCTATTAATTTCCTTTTAAAGTGAAACTTTGTGTGCCAGTACTCTACTGAAAGTTGATCTGAACTGATTCAAATTCCTCTATTTAAGCCTTGATGCTAAGAAAGATGGTATATATTGCCAATGAGAAAAGTACATGATGTACTGAAAAGGGAGATGAATTTGGAATGAGAAAACCTGAATTCAAATCCTATCTTAGCTGTTTACTACTATCTGTGTGATGTGGGAAAGTCATTGAATTTCCCTGGGACTTTGTTTCCTCCTCAGTAAACTAAGAATGATGGACTACATGACCTAGCTCTAAATCTGTGAGCCTATAATGCCAAGAAATGAAATTGGGAACCAAAATTTATAGAAGAAGGAACTTTACTGCAAAGAGTTCCATTGGCCTCATTTTCCTCAATGCCTAAATCTCTTGCTGCTGATTTTGGATAGCAGAGTCAGGACTGATAATCATCAAATAGTTCCAGGAGCAAAAGCTTAACTTCTGAACTTTGGAAGATTTGATAAGTCTCTGACCACTATGAACAGTGAGTTGTCTCCAGGGGCCTCTTTCAAGAGTTTAGGAGGAAATGAAATTGGCTCTTTTTTCTCCCTGATTCTGTAGTTTCTTTTAGTACTATAATCTCAATTGCTAAAGAAATGGGGGTAATGATACTCACTTCTAGAAGAGCACTTTTAAAAAGTTATTTATTTCTTTTTCAAATTTATCTATCTATTTATTTTAGTTTTCAACATTCATTTCCATAAGTTTTAAATCTTCTCCCCCTCCCTTCCCAAGATGGCTGACACTACCATATGACTCTACACATACATTCCTAGTAAAAACATTTTTACACAAGTCATGTTGCATAGAAAAATTATAATGAATGGGAAAGAACATGAGAAAGAAACAAAACAAAACAAAACAATGAAAATAGTCTGCTTAGCTCTGCATTCTGACTCCATAGTTCTTTCTCTGGATGTGGATGGCATTTACCACCAGGAGTAGTTTGGAATCGTTTTAAGTCCTTGAATTTCTGAGAAGGGCTAAATCTATCAAAACCAGTCATCACACACTGTGGCTGTAGAACAGCACTTCTTAAACTCTTAACTACTATTGGATAAATCAGCTTCTCTTATTGCTTCCAGTGAGCCCTGAGTTCTCATTGAATACTGGGCTCTTAGTGCAATGCTAGGTTCTATTTTTATTCCTCTCTGGCACCTCTGGACATATTATTTAAAAATCTGTAATACTGTAATTTGGAAATGAAATCCAGGTGGGGAAAAATGAGAGTTGAATGCTTTTGACTATAAGTAGCTTTAGTATTTACCTTGCTTCCTGTACAAAGGTTCAAATATAAACGTTTTGCATATTATTCCCCATGTTTCTAAATATATGAGAGAAAATTGGTAAGAAACTAGAGCAGTGCCTTCCTGGCACAGGCTAGATAATTATACATTTTGGCATCATTGTTCTTTTGGGATGCTATTTAAATTATACCATTCCCTTTCCAGAGCCTGCCAAATGGAAGATGTGTATCTCACATGAAATCATGAAGTACCATTTGAAAGACTGTGATATGATGTTTTTGTCAGTCCTGGAAGGCTTTAAACATTGTCTATAAATGTTATAGTTTATTTCTTTACTTTCACCTAATGATTTCCTAGTTAGGTCAGAAAGAAGCACATTTTTTCTCTGTATATTTCTTCTGAATTGACTATTTGAACAGAAAAGCCTAGTAGTTCAGAGGCAGCTACGTGGTGCAATGAAATGCTGGACCTCAAATAATTTAATCTTCTTGCCTCAGTTTCCCCATCTCTAAAATGGTGATGACAATTGCACGAAATCCCAGAGTTGTTGTGAGAATAGAATGAGTTAGCTTATGTAAAGAGCTTTGCAAACCTTTAAGTGTTACATAAATGCTATTTATTATTATTATTGTTATCAATTACTCTAATATAACATCTAACTACTTTGTAGAGGGTGCCATCCCTCATATGAATTATAAGATAAGATTTAGAGCCAGGAAGGGACTTAGAGATCATCTAGTCCAATACTCTCATTTTAGAAATGGGAAACTGACAGACAGAAGTATTTATTTATTTATTTTTAAAGCTATTGGGGTTAAGTAACTTGCTTAAGTTTACACGGCCAGGTGTTTCTGGGTAGGTGCTAAGTGTCTGAGCTCAGATTCGATTCCAGGTCATCCTGACTCTGGGGCTGATGCTCTTACTCACTGCGCTACCTGGCTGCCCCATGTCAGAAGTATTTGTGTCTACACAAATAAATAATGGAGCTACAGTTTCCACCCAAGTCTTCTAATTCCGCATTTTGTGTTCTTTTCATAATACTGCATCATACAGATTCCTTATGATTTGCGAATGCTTAGTGAGTTTTCCATATTTCTTCTACTGATATTTTATTTTGGTGGGTCTATTAGGTTTTCTAGGAGGAAATTGCCAAGAAATACAGAAAGCTAAGTGAAAAATTGATTGATATTCTCAAAGACCATTTATGTAGATACTTCTTAGACCAATCATTTAAGTTTCTATGCAAATAAGATTCAACCATCTCCAAAATAAATGTAGGAAAGTACACCTAGAGGAAAGTTAGAGATGAATTATCAGCAGAGATTTAGTTTCCATTTTCCCATTGGCATCCATGACTGTTACTACAATTAATTAAAGGCTGGGTCTACAGTGGGAAAGCTACCTAGAGAATTAACAGTTACACAGTTAATTGGGTCATATCCTGCCTAGATAGAATATTGAGGGTATGTTTGGTAGGCACAGAAGAAGTAAGCTTCAACAGGTTTTTTTTTTTTTTAATGTAAAGCATTCATTTGTCTACTAAGGAGATTTTTAAAGGGTTTTTAAAACATCATTTAAACTCCCTCTCTTTTTTTGCTTTTATAAAAAATACATTTATCTTTTATATCTATGTGACAGTTCCTACATCCAAGCTGGGGTTTGTGGTAAATTGAGGCATGAAGTATTTGATAATTAGAACAAAATTCTTTTTTTTTTTTTTAAAGCAATCAGGGTTAAGTAACTCGCTCAAGGTTACACGGCCAGGTGTTTCTGGGTGGGTGCTGAGTATCTGAGCCCGGATTCGATCCCCAGGTCATCCTGGACACTGGAGCCGGTGCTCTTACTCGCTGAGCCACCTGGCCGCCCCTAAGCAATCGGGGTTAAGTAACTCGCTCAAGGTTACACGGCCAGGTGTTTCTGGGTGGGTGCTAAGTGTCTGAGCCCGGAGTCGATCCCCAGGTCATCCCGACACTGGAGCCGGTGCTCTTACTCGCTGAGCCACCTGGCCGCCCTAAGCAATCGGGGTTAAGTAACTTGCTCAAGGTTACACGGCCAGGTGTTTCTGGGTGGGTGCTAAGTGTCTGAGCCCGGAGTTGATCCCTGGGTCATCCCAACACTGGAGCCGGTGCTCTCACTTGCTGAGCCACCTGGCCTCCCCTAAGCAATCAGGGTTAAGTAACTTGCTCAAGGTTACACGGCCAGGTGTTTCTGGGTGGGTGCTAAGTGTCTGAGCCCGGAGTCGATCCCCGGGTCACCCCGACACTGAAGCCGGTCATACTCACTGTGCTACCTGGCCGCCCCAGAATGCAATTCTTGAATACCTAGGATATGCAAAATACTAGGACTCCAAGATAAATAAGACATTTCTGCACTTAACGAGCGAACCTTCGATCTTATCATTAGTTCTATAGAACAGGTTGAGAGAAAGAAAGGGTAAGCGGAGGAAGCTAGTCCCATGAAAGAAACAGGAATCACCTGCTACTTGTGGCAGCAAGGGCCACAGCAGCACAGATATGCCACCCTATTGGGGATGTGACTTGAAGCAATTTTTGAAGGGTTCTGTATGACGAGCGAGGTGACCAGTGTCCGTCTATCTAGATGTTCCAGACCCTAAATATGCGTAAAGCTTCATTTATTTCCTGTTACAGCAAAAAAGAAAAATGGAGCTCATATGTTCCAGCACTCCAAAGAGCTCTCTTTTACACACCGCTTTGGAGACTACTCGCCTAAGCTATGAGTGAAGAACTGTCACTCTGCTCTGATTAGGGAGAGGAAGTTTATTTGCTTCACCCTAGCAGATGGAAACTGTGAAGGTTAAAAGGCGGCCTCCAGAGATGAAGCTGAGAAAATGGTTATAGAGAGAAACTCAGCAACAGTAAGACCACTAGAAACTTGGGACACATAGCAGGAAGTGAGAATTGTCCAGGGGGCCATAGACACAGAAAAGCAGTATGGTGATGGTATCAAAGGTTATGGCTAGTCCTACAGTATCAGAGAGATGAATTGCTACTTGACATGGCCACAGTACTCCATATCTGTCTGTACTGTGCATGATATAAATGGTTTTGTATTCCCACTGTTGGTGTGTATATATGTGGAAAAGTATGCCTTCAAATTTGTGGAGAAATGTTCTATCATTTTTCTTACTATGCTATTTCATTAAATGTCTTTGCTTCAACTGAATTATGTCTTTTGGATGAACAATAAAAGTAAGGGTATTGGTAGGGGCTCATGAGCTATGATTATGTGTAAATGAAGATCCACAAAGTACTAAGCCTGGATAAACTTTTAAAGGATTCCCATATAAAAGGAGATGCTTTAGGAGCTACATGTGCAATGATAGTTGAAAATTATTATATTTCATAGAGTTCCATTGAAATTTGCAACTATTTAACATTTGGGAAATTACTATGATCCTATGAAAGGAGATGGTTAGACTCTAAAATTATGTGGATAAAGTTTGGGTTTTTAAAGAACTTCTAGAGAAGAAATTGTTCATAGATTTTAGGAAGTAAGGGAAACTTAAAAACACTGCCTTTGGGCCTTGTGAACCTTAAAGGAATGCTCTCCAAAGTTATTGATTGATAAAACATGGAGAGTGAGATGGCTTCTTGCAACTGATGTCACAACTGTGCATGAGGTAGATCTTGATATATGGTGAATGCAGGCACAACTTAAAGAAAATGAGTACCCTATAAGTTAAGGAAATAGTATGATAGAAGGAAGACTTGGTATGAATTAGAAGATCTAGGTTCTATTCCTAGTTTACCTCATAAAAGCTGTGCAAACTTGTTATTAGCTATTTAGCTACCCTCAACTTGTTTACTCATTTTAAAATTAAAACATTTTTTCCTGTTTCCTCATTTTTAAGAAGATGATCTGACCTTTCCTGCTTACCTGATAGGGTTGTTTAAAGATCATATGAGTTAATGCTTACAAGTCCCTTTAAATACCATGCAGATGTTAAAGTATTATTTACTTCTGAGGTATAGGGTTAAATTGCAAACTCCCTCCCCACCCCAATCACAAAGTGCACGAGTCAGAACGAACTCTCAAGATCTCAGATTCAAAGCTGGGAGATATGTTAGAGGTCATTTAGTTCATCACCTTCATTTGATAGTTGAGGAAACTAAGGCTAAATGACTTGTCCAAGGCCACAAAGGTGGGAAGTGACAGAACCAGTATTTGCTTCTTTGGGCCTTGGTCTCCTTTTCAAAAAATTAGAAGGTTAAGGTATGTGATCTGCTAGATCCCTTCCACTTTTAGAGGATAAGATTCTTACTCTATTAATGATCTTTCATAAAATAGATATATACTCTTAAACTCAAGCCTATAAATGGTTTGGTATAAGAGAAAATCTCATAATATTAACTTGGCTATAACAAGACTAGGGCTGAATTAATGCACACACATACACACATCCCAGTATAACAGAAAATCTTACTGTAACGATAAATTCAAGTAATGCAATTTTATGAACCTTTTAAAAGGGAACCATGTAAAAGAATAGTTACAGGAGCAATTGATTAACTCCAACAGTAATAATTCACCACAAGAACAAGTAGGGAAAATACGACTTGAGTTGCCTGATTTCCTTTTTAGTTCTTTTGTTAAATAAGAAATCATTAAAATAAAGATTTGTTTCACTTTAACAAATTTGTCAGTACAATACAAAGAAAGGAAAAATAAATAAAATGGTTTTTAATGACAAACACAGGCTTATATTGCTTTAGTTCTGTATAACATGCTTATTAAGAAAATGGAAAAATAGGGTCTGTTTTTGAGGAAAAGGGAAGAATATGTCTCTGAGATGGTGTGAATAATTAGCGTCCTGAGTAGATAGGGGACAGAAGCCTCACTGACCTTGTGAAAGTTCTTTCTGACCCAGGATCCTTCACCATTTCTTAATTATTAGCCTGTAATAGAAAGCTCTTTTTCCCCCTTGTAACTATGTTTGCTTACATTGAGATTTAAAGAATAAAAGTCAATTAATTTCAGATAAAGTATATGAGTTATGCTAAGTTAAATACTAAGTTCAATGATCTACATTATTAGAATGTCATCCCTGTAACTTTCAATTGAATGATACAATGTGGTTTGTCTACAGGCAACCAGGTTTTCCCAAATGTTTTCCAATATGTTTTGTTTTGTTTTGTTTTTTTCGGTTGGGTACAGTCAGGAAGACCTATGTTCAAATCTTGTCTCTGACAATTACTGTCTATATATCTGGACAAATTTCTTAACTTCTTTTAGTCTTGTTTTCCTTACCTGTAAAATAAGAATAGTAATAACTTATGTGCCTACCTCATAGGGTTGATATGAGGCATAAATATCATATATATGAAGCAAAACCCATAACTAGAGTAGGGCAATCAGAACTTTTACCAAGATTGCTAAAATTTATGTGGTGTTGGCAATGTTTACACTCCTCCTATAGTATAAAAAGAGGTGAGCTTATCATCTAATTCACAAGAAAATTAGTTAAAATAGGCAATTGCTTCTCCCAACATAGTCATACCTCAAATGAACTCATTTTCTGAGTCTTTTTGTCTTCTGTGATCATGTCCCTTCTCCACCTTGCAGTCTCCCCCAGCAGTGGCCTCAAGGAATTATTTATCCATTGGTATCTTTCTCTTTCCTCCTTCCCACTGAATATACATCTTCCCACTCAAATAAATCACTCTAAAAAACAAAATTGCTTGGTAATATTCTGTAAAACATTTCTAAACTTTAAAGTGTTTTGTAATCAGTTATTATCATTCAGTTCACACCATAAAAAAAATAATTTCAAAGACTTACCAACATGTCCACAACATTCAACATATTTAAAGTCAATAAATGTCTTCTAAGTATCTACTATGTTAAAAGCACAGAATTAGGGCCTGAGGAAATCTAAAGAGAAATAATGTATAATGGTAGTTTATATTTATTAAGTAATTTAAAGTTTGCAATTTGCTCTAAATACATTATTTCACTTGGGTCTCACAATAACCATTTGTGGAAGTTACTACAGAGATTATTATACACATTTTATGTTAAGAAATAACTGAGGTTCAGAGAAATTAAGTTGACTTGCTTAGGGTTACACAGCTAATAAGCATCAGATCTAGAATTGTAATCCAGGTTTTGCTTGACTCAAAATTTAGCACTCTTTACATTATACTACACAGCCTCTAAGAGATGGATCTGGCTCTCAAGAAGTTTCAAATCTATTGTATCCACATATAACCACAATGCAAAACAGTCTCAATGGTGATTATAAAAATGTAAATAACTTGCAAAAATTGCTTCCTAAAAGAGATGACCTTTGAGTCAGATGGGATGGAGAGGACAATTCAGTTACTGAGAATAGAAGGAATGGAAGAATAGAAAAGGGAAAAGAAGAACCATGGTTATAGAACATGGAGAACTCAGTTTGGTACAGGGATTAGTGTAGATAAAGGACAGTAATGTTAGGAGTGGTTTCAAAAGTAGGTCAGACCAGTCATATTTTAATAAAGTCTGTACAAAAGCACCCCTAATTTATAAAGATTTGTGCCTTTATTGCTATAAAGAAAGGCAAAACATCTAGAAGATATATTTAGGGTAGGGGCAACATCAATTAATATAATATAACATGAGGATGACTTTTGGACTGAGTTATAGAATCAATCAATCAGAGGCATACTAGGTGCAAACAAATCCTTAATCTATATGAAGGAGTAGGAGCTTTGTTTGTTAGATGAGAGGAGAGCCACATAGGAACAGTCTTGTGGTTGGTTGAAGAGAAGGGCCCTGCAGAGCTTGGATAAAACAGTCAGCCAGTTAGTTCCAAATTCCAGGAGCCCAGTGTTGGAACAATTCCCACCATACCTCTGATATTATCATATTGAGGAGTAAGAGATAGTCTCTGTCTCCTCCTTTCCCCATTGACCAGAGAGAAACCTTGTCAACTTTGAAGGATGGGAATATTAGGATTTCACATTAGCCTCAGTAACGGTATCCCTAAACCCACAGCAGTTGATGGTGGTATCTACAGAGGGGACTGAGGATGAATAGATACACTGAGGACAAGAGGAAGTTGTAGGACTCTACAAGGGTATTGACATCATATTCCAACAATAAACAAAACAAAAGGGAAACCAATGATTCACCAAAAGGAGGAAAGGCCTTCCAGAAAGGCAGCTTTCTGTTGTTAGTTGGGTGGGATCTTCTTGATTCAGAACTGACCTGCTGATAAGAATTATTCACACAGGGGCAGCCAGGTAGCACAGCAAGTAAGAGCACCGGCCCCATAGTTGGGATGACCTGGGGATCGAATCCGGGCTCAGACACTTAGCACCCACCCAGAAACACCTGGCCGTGTAACCTTGAGCAAGTTACTTAACCCCGATTGCTTAAAAAAAATTATTCACATAAGGCTCCTGATGAATCCTTGAGGTTTAGTCTCTCTGTGATGGTGGACAGAGAAGCAGGTAGCAGCTCTTTCTTCTTTTGTTTTTGAAGAGCAGTTCAAAAATATTGTTCCTGGCTCCATGCCAGAGAGAGGTCCGCGCTTTCTCTTCTGGGCAGAGCTGGATCCTGTTCTTGGGACCACATTAGTAAAAACTGCTCTTTTCTTCTCTGATAATCAGGGGGACACTCAGATGTGGTTCTCTTTTTCTCTGTCTTTGTCGGATTCTCTCTACCCCTTCTTTTGAGCTGGTGTTCTTGTGTAGCAATTACAGGATGATGATGATGACCACTGTCATTGCTGCTGCTACTCCTACTAATCACTCCTCCTCCTATTACTACTAGCTGGCATTTACATAGGACTTTAAGGTTTGAAAAGCAGGGCCCATATGTTATCTCATTAAAACAACTCCGGTGGGTCCTATTGTTATCCCCATTTCACAGATAAGAAACTAGGGCAGATAGAGGCTAAGTGACTGGTCTAGGGTTATATAGTCACTAACTGTCAGAGGCAAGATTTGTATGCAGGTCTTCCTCACTCCAAACACTCCGACATTGCACCACCTAGCTGAGGTTATTGATTTGAAATTTAATGTCATCTTTGCAAAAATGTTTTATCTGCATGGTCTGGGGAGAGGGGAGGTAGAGTTATTGTTTGAAGTTATGTCCTTAATTTGTAGAAGTCATTTTTGAAGTATTTGAATATTTATAATGAACTAGGAAATTTCCCAAAAGTTCATTAATATCTCTGTCTCTCTGTTTCTATCTCTATTTCTAGCTATCTATAGTCCCCTAAAAACAGAATGACTTTTCCACATATAGGTAAATATAACTATGTATGTGCACATATAATACATATTTATCTAGATGAATTTTGCCAGATATATTACAAATTGATCTCTATCTATCTATCAATCATCTATCTATCATCTATGGATCTCTCTCTATATATGTATGTATGTATATACAGCTGTATATCTGTATCTGTATCTATCTCTTTCTCTACATTTATGTCTTTCTCATATATATCAAAATTCTTTCCAATTTTTGAGTGGGGTTTAGCCCCTCACAGAATGAGATAGTTTATAAAAAAATTTGAGTGTTATTTACTTAAAAAGAAAATCAATTGCACCTTGAAGTTCTTTATCTCAGCAATGTTCATAGGAGACAACAGTTCTTAATATCACATCAGCCTCGAGTCTCTCTTTTTCCAGTCCATAATATAACTTTCATGGATATTTCTAAGGCACACACAGTTCTCATCATGTCTGTCTCTTGTATAAGAAACTCTAATAGCTCCCTCTTGCCAATTAATTAAGCTACAAACCCTTCTGTTTGGCTTTAAAAACCCTTCATAACCTGGTATCAGCAATTTTTTAGGCTTATAGTATACCACTTTTTCCCACACTGCATTCTAAACAATCTTGCTTGCTTTTCCACATACTTGATCTGCTATCTCCTATCTCTATGCTTTTGCATAGGCAATGCTCCCCATGTCTGGAACTCACCCCCTCCTGACTGTTAGCAGAATTTTAAATGTACTCTGAACATTTAAAAAAAAAACAGTCTCTAACCTGTGAATAGCTGGAGTTGCACAAGTTTTGGGGTTTGTGATCACTTGGTAGGGCACAGGACCAGAATTCTGTGACAGGAAAAAGTTCTACAATCTTTGATTCACTTCATTTAAGGTACACAGGCGCAGGAATGTAGTGATTTGAGAACATTGTCGAAGGTCTGATTGATCATTTCAAGCTGCATTGTGAGTTTCCGACTCCAAAGTCAGGAAAGGAAGCTGTGAGAAGTCTAAATAATTAGTATTTTTGTTGTACATATCATATCAAGTAATATGAAAATCACAATTCTTTGCACATCACCATCATCTTATAGAGTCACTATATTCCTTCATACTTTATTCAGATTACACCTCCTAAAAGGAGCCTACCTGGGTTATCTTCAACTGCTAATATCTTACTGGAAATTATTTTCTATATATTTTATGTTGAATTTTTTATTCATATGGTATTTTCTTCAAAAGAATGTAAACTACTAAAGGGGCATGGGAGAAAATATGGGAAAGAGAAGATCGGAGGAGGGAATATCCTGTGGGACTGCTATTTTGGGGCATTGGGTAGGGGGAAAATGGGGAGAAAATTTGTAATTCAAAATCTGGCAGAAACGAATGATGTAAATCAGAAGTTAATAAAGCATTTGAAAAATGAAAAAAAAAAGAATGCAAACTACTTGGGGACAGGGACTCATATTTATCTTTGTATGTCCAATATTTGGCATATAGTAAGAGTTTAATAAATTCTTATTGAATATTGAACAGTTGGTGAGCCCCAGCTATGTGTGGGTCATATGTAGGAAGTTTTACTAGTATAACACTAGTCTGGAGCTATATCTTTAAATCCCACTCATATTGGCCTAGTCCCCAGAGAGCTGCTACTACAACATTCTTAATGTCTTAGTGGTAATCCTAATGGTGAATGGAGATTTCTTAATTCTGTTACTCTCAAACTCTCCTCAGTGTGCTCCCCAATATCATCAGAATTAGCTTTTAGAAAATGTGATAGGATCAGTTTTTCCTGATCCAACTTCTTTCATTCTACCCACAACATGGGGAGGTTTTACCTAAAACCGCTGCCTGGTTCTGATTGGCCCTGGCTTCCCTGATGTAGGTCATCTAAGGGCATACAAAATCCAGCTACATGGAGTCTAGGCCTCTAAGATTTGGTGTAAAAAACTACTTGAGTTACCGTACCCTGATGCTCTGATATCCTGATGAACAGATACATTGCCATATGGAGACTAGGGGACTTGTATACAGAGAAACTAAGGTTCATTATATCCTTGTTGTATATCTTTGCTATGTTAGGGCAAAATAAATCTTGTGTTCAATATTCAATGGCTTGTGAGGGCCATGTTTCATTTAATATCTAATCCAAATTAAGATGGTAGAGGCATCAGAAACATATCAACAAAGGGTATTTACTAAAAAGGTATAATAAAGGCTGTTGGTACAGAAATATTCCCCTAAAGCAGGGGTACATTTTCCCCTGGTACATAGAAGGTCCCTGGGAATAACAAGCTCAAACATAGCTAGCATATATGGCCAAAGGATAAAGTCACAGCTCCTAAGAGTACTGGATGTTCTTTTCTTTCTTCTTGGAATCCTCAAGAAATTCCACTTAGCTGCACATCTCTGCCAAGAATCAACACCCTTGTGGAGACCTGAGTCTTTCTTTCCTTAAGTACACTTGGTTTGTCCTAATTATGACTCTCATCTGCTGATGCAGGCACTCCCATCAGCCTCTGCTGTTTTAGGACCACTACTATTGACTCTGAAGGGGCCTCTAGAATATCTGACCTTTTGAAGTTCACAAAGCAGTTACCTTCTCAGTGACCTCACCTCTTGATGTGAGGAGGAAGGGTCAAAAAGAGAGAAAAAAAATCTCATATGCTCTAGTGTTTTCTGTTAGTAATCCTTCCCTGCTAGTTTTGACTACCATTCAATTGACTGTCTTTGAATTAGTTTGCTGTTTTTAATATAACACCAATGGGACATGATTGATTTTCTTCAATGGTTCATATTTCCTATGTGGTATCGTATGCTTTTATCCACTGACCCAGAATTCCAATTATTCTTTCAAATTACTTAAGGATTTATTCACACAAGTTTATATTTACTTGACTGATTTAATTAAAATGTTTGGGCCTTCTCTTATTAATTGGAGGTGGGGAGGGATCTCTATCTTGCACTCCCCCCCCCAATCTTAAACATATCTTGCACCCTGTAAATCAACTGGAATACTTTGGGCAAAGTCCATAGTCCTATATTCTTGTTAATTATCTAGTGACTTGGGAAGGTTCAGCATCATTTTTTTAGAATATCCTTCACAGTCTCATTCTAAAGAATCTCAAGGACAGTCTATGTACTACCCATAAAGTAATCCTTGTTTGTCTTTGGTGTGGCTTTCTTTGTCCTTGGCTGGATGTGTTGTCTGCTACTAGTCATGTATCTTCAATATCGTGGTCAACTTCAGGAGTTGGAAAGGGGGGAGGTACAATGTTTCTTTTCCCCTTCCTATTCCTCACTATCCTCTGGCACAGACCCAGATGTCTTCACATCCTTAAGGTGCTTCTTAGTCTGGATCCCTTGCTATTTGACTGTTTCACTTCTGTATCGGCCTCTGCTGTGATTCCTTCAACAATTTAAAGCCCCTAGACACCTTGTTCCCTTATTTGGTTAGGCAATCAACTATTTCCTTCTTGACCCAGTCAAAGAAGCTCAGACCTCATAAAGAGATCACAAAACATTACCCATCATTTTAATTATCGTTTAAAATTTCACCATGCCATTACAATGATTATATTATGTTAATTGAGATTGGCAGAATACTTCTACCATACATGCTGGAATTGTCTGGGTGATAGTGGCTTAGTTCTTTAATACTTTCAGAATTTTTTATGGGAGTGCACATATTCTCTGATGTGAATCATGATAACTCCATGCCTTAGTACCTTACCTCCATTCCTTAATACTATTTACTCAATTAACATGGCCCAAAACTTTATCACTGATTGTCAGCCAAGCTAGTCTAGTCTGACTGCACACATGCCTGCACATGTAGGGCAGGCATAACCAGTCAGTACCTGAAACCTTACCAATTTAATAGCACTTGATGGAGCACAACAGTAGTATAGCCTTCAAGAACGCATGGGATCTCATACTGTGATGAGGAACTGGAGGAGAATATTAGCAGCAGGGTTCTAAAACATTCTTTAATAATATTAACCAAAACATAGAAGGGCAGCTAGATGGTACAATGGATAGCATGCTGGGCCTGGAGTCAGGAAAATTCATATTTGAGTTCAAAGCTGGGCTCAGACACTGACTAGTTGTGTGACCTTGGGTTAGTCACAACCTCGTTTGCCTCAGTTTCTTCATCTGTAAACGAGTTGGAGAAGGAAATGGCAAACCACTCCCGAGTCTTTGCCAATGAAACTTCAAATGGGATCATGATGAGTCAGACATGACTGAAAAACAGCAAAAAATATGTGTAAACCTCCCTGATAAGAAAAACTATGACCATGTTAGCTAGATTCTTAACTATAAGGCTTTTTTTAGAGATTTATAAATGTGTAATGCTAATTAAGAAATCTAAAGAAAACCACCAAAAATATGGCAGTGCAGAATCATAGAAAGGACATGAGACGAGGAATCCTAATTCTTCCACTTAATCAAAGAGTTTTAAAATTAGAAGTAAACCTCAAAAATCATTTTGTTTAAACTCATTTTACAGATAAGGAAACAGAGGCCCACAGAGTTGATGTAACTTACCACCTGAATAGCCTCGTGATTCTGGGCAAGTCACTGCACATCTTTAGACCATTTCTCATCTAAGAGACAGCTAGGTGATGAAGTTTATAGAGTGATGACCCTGTAAGAAACAAAAACTGAGCAGAAATTCAGCCTTAGATACTTAGAAGGTATGAGGCCTTGGGCAAATCACTTAAATTCTGTCTGCCTCTATTTCTTCATCTATAAATGGGGACAATAACAATGCCTATTTCCCATAATTGCTGTAAAGATCTAATATTTGTAAAGTGCATCACAAACCTAAAGCACTTTATAAATGCTAGCTATTATTATCTGTGAAATGAGAGCATTGAACTAGTTGATTCCTCAAGTCCCTTATAGGTAAAGTGTTCTAGGATAAAATGTGATAAAATATGGAAAATCAGTCACATGAGAATCACAGCTAGAAGGGAGCATTCAGACAGGCTAAACATAAAAGTCTCCACAGAGGGACTGTTTAATCCAAGCCCTTGGAGAGAAAATGAAGTTTTATGCAATTATTAGCTTTTACTGACCTATTAACAAAAGCTAGTCAAAGCAAACAGCAGCCCTTTCACATTTCCTCATCTAAAAGTTTTAAACATTTAACCCTGCAGCCTCTTATTTTAGACAGAACAGACACTCAGAGACAACTGTTCTTTGCTCCTGAATCATATTACTCCCTTTATTTTCTAGGGAGATGGTGATTTTTACTTTCACTAGAAAGAACATAGTTAAAAAGGTAGATTCTATTTATTGTGTTCAAATTTGGTGCTGAGAAGTATGTGTGACTTTCAACATGTGGAATCTGGGATTGAAATTCAGTGTTATGTTGCAATTTGAATAAACTTAATTTTAGCATGTATCCAATTATGCTTTTTTCCCCCCTGTGTCACTGTCGTATCCGTCTAAGATATGCAGTTGGTCAGTCAAACAACATTTATGAAATGTCCACGGTCATCCAGTGTTTCCCAAAGGGGATTCTGATTTGTTAGCCTTCTAGATCTCAAAAGGATTGTAAGGAATAAAAAGCCCCTTTTATTATAAAGACTAGTGTAAGAAAAAAAATCTCATTAAAAGCCAATCAGAAAACATGTAATGGTCTATAATATGTAAGACCTAATGCATCCCCTTTACATTTGGTATTTTTGACTATTTAGCCCCAATATGAACCCTCCTCTTGTCCCATATGTGAGACTAAACCCAGCCCTAGCTAATCAGAGAAGGATCTATGGAGCCCTATCTGTCTCCGTAATAAAGTCAGTCTTGCTTCTAGTTCTCCTCTAAAATTAAATCTTGGTTCTCATGAATCTGGATTTTCTTCTATGTGATCCTGAAAATCTGGGCTTCCAAATTTGCACCTCAGTACCTTAAGAGTGGGGCAGCAAGGTGGCTCAGTGGATAGAATGCTGGTCCAGGAATCAGGAAGACTCAATCTTCATGAGTTGAAATCTAGCTTTAGACTTTTTCTAGCTGTGTGACCCTGATCAAGTCACTTAACCCTGTTTCTATCACTTTTCTTATCTGTAAAATGAGCTGGAGAAGGAAATGATAAATCACTCCAGTGTCTTTGCCAAGAAAACCCCAAATGGAGTCATGAAGAATGGGGCACTGCTGAAAAACAATTCAACAACAGTAACCTTTAAGAGCGAGTGTTTTCACTCTTTTGTACTACTTCTTTTTTTTTTTTTGCCTTTTGGAGGACAATTGGGGTTAAGTAACTTGCCCAAGGCTCTACAGCTAGATTTTTTGTGTGGGTGTTAAGTGTCTGAGGCTGGAACCAAACGAGTCCTCCTGACTCTGGGGCTGGCGCTTTACTCACTGTGCCATCTAGCCGCCTCCTTGTGTACTACTTCTAATTCTTATGCTCCCTTGGTGCCAATTTCCAAGCTCTCTGAGGCATGGCTCCTAAAATTCCATCTGCTTCAAGAACTCTTTCCTCATCTTAACCTTAGTGCCTCCTTTCTGAGATTACCAACAATTTATCCTATATACATCTTCTTTATACAGAATTATTTTCCTGTTGTCTCCCCCAATAGGTTGTGAAAATTTTTGACACAGAAATAGTCCCTCGTACTCATATATCACTGATCTAAAACATTCCTTCCTTTTTCCCCTTTAATCTTTGCACGATGAGCAATATAGAGTAAAGAACACTAGACTTGGAAACAGAAAACCAGATTTTGAATCCATTAGACTGTGAGCTTCTTGAGAGCAGTGTCCATGTTTTGTCTTTCTTTGTAGGCAGCTAAGGTGGCACGGTGGATTGAGAACTGAGCCTAGAGTAGGAAGATCTGAATTTGAAGACAGTCTCAGATGCGTGATTCTGGACAGACCTTTCACTTCTGTCTGTCTCAGTGTTCTCATTTGTGCAAAGGGGATAATAATAACACCGACCTCCAAAAATTGTTGTAAGGATAAAAAAGATATTTGTAAAGCACTTTGGAGATCTTCAAATAAATGATAGCTATTCTATTTTTATCCCCAGTACTTGGTGCCATTTCTGGTACATAGTAGGCACTTAATAGGTAGGTGTTATCATTATGGTTGATGGTGCTGTAAATTCCCAATTAAATTTTTTATCTTTGAAAAAGCAAGGTCCTTCCTCATCAGTATTTTCCAAGGTGCCTTGCATAGTGTTAGGCATTTTGTAAGAGTTTGCTATCTAATTGATTAATTAATACTTCACAACTGCACCTTGGCTTAGAAAACCAACCTGGCACAGAGGAAATTAAATTTCATTTGGAGTCAGAAGACATGTGTTCAAGCCCTCTCTCTGTCACTTATGACTTGTCTGGCCTTAGAGAAGGTATTTAACTTCTCTGTACTCCAGTTTCTTTCTTGACTTGTGTGTGAGTTGGATTCAAGTGAGATGACCTTGGCATCTTCAATTTCTGACCAGGTTCTAAGCACTCCATAAGCCCCTGCATCAGACACCTTCATGGCCATTGGAGCAAATTGTTCTCACTTCCCCATTGCACTGGGGAAAGTCTTCACATGCTTGGGATAGACATCCCCCTAACTCCCTAATGGGTTTGAGACTCATTGGTTACCTTTGACATGGTTTAGCCTGTCTGCCAAGATGGAATACTGGGTTGTGGCTGCTGCACATACTACAGCTTCTTGGAGCCACAGGAGAGAGTTGGGTGAAAGGTAGACACCATAGGTAGATAAGCAGCCCTGATCAGTCACGTAATGCCAAGAGGTCCAGGACCTTACAGCAATGCTGTGCCACCTGGAAATTACCAGGGAAATTTATACAGGACAATGATAAGGGGACACGCACAGATTCCAAAGCTTATGTCAAATATGAGACCACATGATTCATGGAGAAGCCCTACTCCCCTTTTCTATCAACCAAGATTTGACAGAGTTACAGCTGAACCTCTCCAAAATGCAGCATTTCAACAAAATCAGTATCAGCTCCTAGGAGGCCGAGGCGATTATCTACCAAGACCGTGATGATCTTAGAGGGAGACAGGGATATGGCCCTGGAAGGAATTACCCTTGCCACCTCCCTCAGGAAGATACAACTGGAATTAAACTTCTGTAAAGCTTTCTTAAATCATTTCATCATTCTATGATTTTATGCTGTTTGTGTAAAGGAAGCATCTTTTTATCAAATAGTAGTTTAAGAACTACGATACTTGATGTATTTGTTTTAACCATCTATATTTCTTACAGATCTGATTTTCAGTGTTTTATGTTGCTTTCCAATTGTGTAATGCATAATACAGTGGATTTCAATTTACTATTTTACTTGTGAGAGACATTTGATGAATAGAAAAGTATTGGTTCTTTTAATTGTAGTTAAGAATCAAACTGTATTACTGTGAATTTCAAAACAGTGTACACTAGCTCATCCAAAATATATACTGATTTTTAATTAATGCACAAAAATTAGGTCTGAACACTTCAGGTAGAATCTTCAACCAGCTAGAAAACACATGTTTAAAACTAGCTACTGTTCAATATTTCTTGGAAGACACTTCATTATTGTATCTGTCTGATAATTTCTGGACCACTTTAGTAAAAAAAAATCAACTTAAAAAATGCTATGCACCTCACATCAGAGGGGCTAGTCCTCTCTTAGCACCCCATACACCCTATCACATAACTAGAAATCATGGTAAGAACAAGTAGAAAAGCAGGACCATAAACCTGCAGCACCAAGTTTCCTACTTTAGCTTCAAGGCTTTTAAATGGTTTCAGTGTGGTAGGAATGAGTGCTAACATAGTGGATCTAGGCTCTGGCTGAGTATGAAACACAGGTGACTTCTGTGGAGTAGATCCTAAAGCCCCTGAACCTCCAGAAAAGTCCAGCTTCTGAAGTGCAAAATATCCTTACCGTCTGAGTAGTCATGAACATGTCTTGAGCAAGGAAGCCTTCATCTTGCAGCCCCTCAGTTTACTCTATCAAATGAGGAATTTTGTTTGGATGACTTTTAATGTCTCTTCTAGCTCTATTGCTATAAAGCTGACTTCCAGCTATTTCCAATGCATCCCCATATTATATTGTAGCATCTTAATAAAAGTAGTATTGCACCAGTTTTAATCCTTTAGTATGATTGGATTTGTACAATGGATGCAAAATAATCATGAGCAGTCAGTGGGAAATACCATTTATATTTCTGCTATTAATGAATGACCCACTAAGCAATTTGTTAAATGCATTGCTTTGTAAATGGAAGGAAACTCTGATTTGCAATTAACTATGACTGCACAGTTGATTCCTAACAATAAATTTATGCTACCCCTTTAATGAATCTTTCAGGAATTTTCTAAAGATGTAGATGCTCCCAGCTGAAGCTAATTTGAAGACTTCAAAAGGCCCTACTTTAAAGAAATGGAATTCCAAATGCCTGAAATAGGGTCTTATTATTTTTTTTAAATCAGATATCTTTGATGTTCTTTCCCTCATTGCTGCTGCTCACATATTATCAATGTATTGTACCATTGCTGTCTTCTGGGCAAAATTGTGAAATCCTGTTACTCAGACTCATGTTTTGATTTTTTTTTAAATTGTTTGTTTTACAAAATAAATCAAAAGGTGGAATTATACAGATGCAAATTAAATCACAAGTATGGTCAAATTTTATGCATTTTGAATTACTGTGGGAAGGCCTTCTTAAATTTTGGGTCTGTTTAAATTATAGCACATGTCAAAAAGAAATGTAACTTTTTACTTTTGAATTCATTTAGTGATTTGAAGTAGATTATCAAAGTGTTGTCAAGTGATGAGCCTCTGAGGGCATGTTTTAGATTAGGGGGAAATAATGTGTGGTTTTTATGTTGCCTCTCTGAACCTCATTTCCTGATCCATAAAATAAGGGGATTAGACTAAATTATCTGTAAAGCCTTTTTCCTCTCCTACGTAGAATCTTAGAGATACTGTTTAGGATGCTTCAAAAATTCTTGAAAATTTTTATTCGCTCACATAGTAAGAGGCAGAATGACACAATTGCTGGGGGTTGGCTTTGGTGTCAGAAGCCCATTCATTTATTCTCTAAGCATTTACTAATCACCTATTTTATGGCAGGTTCTACCCTAGGTTCTAGAGCTAGAGAGACAGAAACAAAACACTTCTTTTCTTCAAGAATCTGACATTTTATCTCAGGAAGCATATAAATTTAAAAAAAAAATCAAATGCCAAAATACAGGAAAAGATACTTGTTTAGGGGAAGAAAACTTGCTGGGGGTGGGGATAAAAATAAATTTTCTGTAGCAAATGGTACTTGATTTGAGCTTTGAAGGAAACTAGGAATTCTATGAGGTAGAGGTGAGGAAGGAGTGCATTCTGGGTATAGAGACAGGAGTGTGGAAAAGCATGGCTATAGGAGGTAACCTCTCTTGTATACATAAGAGAAAGCAGGATAGATGGGCTGGAATGCAGACTATGTAGAGTGAAGTGGGTAGTTGGACCTTAAGCTAGTCACATACCTTCTCAGTGCTTCCAGGAAACTCTACAAAAACTAAATTATAGATGTAATTTAAATAAATTTAAATAAATAAATAATTTAAATAAACTCCCATCTGTACCAGTAGAGAGAGTTTCCACACTAGACATTACCCACATTTATGATATCACTAATAGAAAAAAATATAGGGTAAGTACCTCTCTTGCAATCTCATTCATGTATTTATTTTCTTTTTTTTCTATGTATTTATTTCCTTACTGAAATTTTGCAAATATTGCAAAGACACAATTAAGTGGAGTCCAAATTAAAATAATTCTCTATTGGTGAGGTCCAAATTAATGAAATTTTCCTACAAAAACAAGATGCTTTCTCATGCCTTTATTTTAGGGCTCTGCAAACTTCACTGGGATCCTTTTTATGATCATTACTCACATTTCCAGACGACAAAATGTTTACTTCTTTTTATAATGTATAAATGCTAATTTGCAAAACAATAATTTTTCTTTAATTATTAAAGCAGAGATGTTAAAGCTGTTCAGTAACACCTTGGGATTTCAAGGCAAAAATACTATTAATTCTCTTTTCATTATATTCTACCTCATTATTTCAGAAGCATGAGTATTGGCCAGATCCCTGACAAAACAGTATATGTTTTTTACTTATCTAACAAAGAAAATATCTTGTTGCCTCTGGGGAAAAGAAAGTTATGAAAGAATAAAATCTCTATATATTAATGCCTCACTGGAAAATATTTGTAATTTTCAAGTTTACTTGCTATTTTATTTGGAGAGGCAAATTTTACTTGATACCTTCAAACCAACAATTGTATATTAGTGAAATTTTATGCTCACCATTTGGAAAGAAAAAGATCTAAAAATGTGCTCAGTTGTTGGCATTATATAATATTTATTAAGCACTGAGTGTGCTGAGTACTGTATAGAACATATAAAAGACAGTGCTTGCCTCCCAAAGGATGTACATTCCTTAATAGTCTTCATTCTTGTAAGTTCATTTCATTCTTTACATATCATTTTGTTTATAAGGCATAAGAAAAAAAAACAGTTCATTGCAGTTTTAATTATTACTTAAATATTAAATATTGTCTAATATCTTTTCCCCCAATCACACCAAAGATTACCAATATCTTTTCCTTTTTATACAAGTTTTCATAGTACAACATACAGTATATACTAGTTCGGTAATTAGTTCACAAGATTGACCACGATATTCTTGTAGGTTGGTTTTGTCCACAATGAACCTACTATGTGTTAAACGTAGGACTCCAACGTATTCATGAATTATTGCACCACTCAACAGAACCTTTGCTTGTTGGAGTCTGCTACAGGTAAGCCATGAAACATATAAGTTAGGATTTGAAGCACGTCTATTAAACTAGCCTTGCAGAAAGTCATATAGCAGCATGCCCTGAACTACTAATAATTTATGACCAGCTAATAGGGAAAGATGCCAATTTTGTTTATTACACTCTGTTACACAGACTATGTAGTCTAAAAAAAGGAGAGCATAGGTAAGGAGGACAAAAAGAGTTTTTTTTTTCTTTAAGTCATGAGTTGGTAATAATTTTTGCTTATCTGCAAGGCTGTGTTCAAAAAAACAACTGAAATCAAACAGATCTACAAAGAAAGATGAAATGATTATGAATTTAATCATTGGCTAAGAATAACTGTTTTTAGCATATATTTCTCATACAACTGCATCTGAATATTTATTTAAAACACTTAACACACACATCCAAGAAAGATGACCCGATATTGAGAGAGGTTGGATTTACATGAATTTTGCTATGAGGATATCAATCCTCAGGCACAGTGAACTAACTGTATCATTTAGAAAAATGTCAGAGAATGTGGTGCCTGCTATACAGGAACGGCAAAGGAGACACGGAACACCACTGCAACTTGCTGAGTAGCCACAGTTCAGAGACGCTTGCTGGGCTTCAGCAATGTTGGACAGGACTAGAGTCCTGTCCTCACTCCCCTTCAAATGAAGGAATGTAGGAGAACTTGGGAGAGTTCACAAGCTAAGAAAAGTGGTGCTAGGAGAAAGCTTTGTGTCTGAGGAAAGACAAGAGCAGATCACCTCCCTCATCTTCCCTAGATTCCAAGTTCTCAGAACCTACTGTTTACAGATACAGGGCTCTCTTCTTCACAGTCACTAAGATTAGCATGGGTCTCTGACCGTAATGACCTCCTGACAAAAGAACGTTTGCTTTGGTAATATTTGCCAGGTTGATCTAATATGATCCCAAAGGGCTCTGTGCTCTATAGAATCCCTTATCCTTATGATTTTTCTACACCACTTACCCCTATGCTATGAATAAGGGAAAAACATGCTGAATTTGGAGTCAGAGAACCTGGATTCAAATCCCAGTTCTGAAATTTACTAAGTGGCCTTGAACAATTCAGGTCTTCTCTAGGTCTCATTTCCTTCATTGGCAAAATGAAGGTAAAGATGATTTCTATAATCCCCTTTTAGCTCTAAATCTAGAATAGGGGAACTAACAGGTATGGAATTATCTATTATTTATCAATGAAACTGAGTTTTATTTTCAGAGGTTATATTGGAAGTAAATAATTAGTCTGGCTTTCTCTAGCTTCTCTCATGGCAAACACACACGAGAAGGCACATGTTCTCACAGGCTCTTATGTCTCTAAGTATAAGACATATAGCCACATTGCTCTGTGCATATAGGTTTCAGGCAGCCCCAAAGAGGGGGCAAAAAAGAGCTGAATTTCTAGAAAGAAGTGATTGCATCATTCCTGTTGATCTTACACTTGGCTAAGAAGAGAGAAAAATGGCCCTGGAAGATAGTTTTTCAACTCAATTGGAAGCCACAGAACAAGAATACAGGCTACAGGCTCTTCTTGTCTCCATGTTGGCTTCATTTTGGAAGAAGGAGAGAATTGTGGGACTGAGGCTGAAAACTGAGTGAGGAGGGGTAGGGAAATCACACCTGATGGTTCATTTCCATTTCTGTATCTCAACAGGAGCTAATATATTGATCTCCTTATTTGGAGAAGGACAAAAATGACACAATGAATGATTTGTCCAGCTCAGACTAAAATACTCCAACTCTCAGACACAGATGAGATGCATTTAAATATTAGGCAATTTCTATCCATAAACAGAATTTTAATCCTTTTCAGTTTCAATCCATAAATCCTTATCTTCTTATATGAAGATTTCAATGCCCTAAATGAAAACCCATGGATTGCAAACAGATTTAATGTGGCTATTTCTTAAACTAAAGTTCAACCATGTAGTAAATTAACCAGTTCTAATGTGCTAACAGATTGATTAAATATTTACTGAGCACCTTCCTACCATATGTAAGGTATATCCAAGATATGCAATTAAAAACATAAATTATATATAATTACTTTGGAGTTTTTATAATGTCGGTGTTTAGACTCCTATTGGTACAAAAATAGGCAATCCATCTCCACACCAAAATAATTGTAAGAATCCATTGTGTTTGGAAAGAACCATTTTTTTTAAACTTCTCTTAGTCTTTGTTTCCCTTTAAACTATATAACTTGAAATCAGATTTTTTTGAAAGGTTTTTTAAGTAAGATTATTATTCACCAAATTATAAGAGATAAAATACCGATGAGAATTTTCCGTGTACTAGAGTTATGAAATTTTTCAAATAAAGTATCAGAAAATACAATGCACTGTAAACATGTCTTTACAAATCAAAAGAAGAGGGGATACCTCAGTATCCAATTATGGAATTATAGTATTAGGCAAACATTGAAAACAATATGAAAAAAATTTGAAATTGCTGATATTAATAATACATTCAAAATATTATGCAGTGAAAATATAAGAAGTAAACTCATATCTCTATCCTGTGAGGAAGAAAGATATGTTCCAACCTTTCTAAATTATATTAGTAAGGAAAATAGTGTGCAGGGTACAAGTAGGAGGAATGTTATCAAGATTGATACTCATTGCCCCTGCAAAGGAAGGAATTATATCCTTTGCTATCCATAATGTTCAAATGTTACTTTTTTAAAGAATGAAATTAAAATATTTTAGATATTACTAAACATAATTTTGAGTGTGTGCGTGTGTGTGCGTGTGTGTGTGTGTGTGTGTAGTAGTAGTAGTGTGGGGAGCAGTGTCAGTCTAAAACACTCAGTGCTTTAGTCAAGTAAATTTCCAGGACGAATTTTCCTGCCAGCCCCTGATTGAATTGACCTATTCTCCCTTCTCACAAATCAATAATGAGCAGAAGCAAGAGGGGTGTACAGCGTAATAAAGTGGAGATCTGCCAAGTGGAAAAATATTTTCACATGGGTGGTAATGAAGGTAGAAGGGCAAGAATGAATAATCAAGAGCCCTTTAGCAATTTCACTATGTGAATAAAGTCCCTTTATGTATAGACAACCTGCTTCTGTTGGATAATCAATGAATATATGACTAAGTAAAAATATAATACATTCATATTTCTTTCCATTTTAATATCTCCTGGTCTCCCCAAGGAGATATATAGCAAATGTCTTCAACATAACACAATTGCTACTGCCCACCCTCATAAAAAAAATTGTCACCAGAGACAAAGACATACTTTCTTTTTTCTTTTTTTTGCTTGGAATTCAACTAGTTTTACTGTTAAAATGTTGCATTGTTTTGGTAGGAAAAATATTGCACTTTTAAAAATGCATAAAAATTTTGACTGAGTTGACTTGAATAGGTGTATTTCTTTCTAAAAGTAGACTTTCTTGAAAATTATCTTCATCATTTACAGAATAACCACCATGATACCACATTTATTCCAACAAATTGTTATTATATTGCCACAAGATGTGAAAATACAGGAGAAGATATGTGTAATTATATACAGCAGACAGTCCAGAATCCTTGGGCCTCTTTGTGGAGTCATGACTTCATTGTACAAATGGGCACTACAATGACCAAGATGACTGTGCAAGCAGCTGCCGTAATCAAGGCAGCAATCTTGCAGACCTTTGCTCTTCGGAACTCGGCCTCTTTACGTTTTAATAATGAATCATAGCCTGGAGTATAAATATCTTCCATCCAGTATTCTAAATTATTTGGGTTTAAAGATTCTTGAGTCTAAAAGTGAAAGGGACAAAAAACAAACAAACAAGATGTGAATACTTGGAATTGTTTAAAAAACAAAACAAGACAAAAATGTTGACATTTGTAAGTCCTAGTACTTATGTTAGTTTTGCAACTATCTGCTACTAACATTAAATAAGTTGATGTTTCCCCCTCCCTCAGTTACCCAGTTAGAAAACAAACTGTTCCATCCATTCACTAAACCTCACAATGCATATTTACCCCTCTTCCCTCCACCACAAATGCCATGAATTTTCTGAAACATGAAAACACATTGGCTGTATCTCTACAAACAAGTGAAATGTTGTGAAGTGCAAACCTACTGTGTAGATTTGATCAGAAATCCATCTACACTTGCTATTTCCACTCACATAATACATTGGGGGAGGTTTTCACTCCAGGAGCAGGCCCATTGAAAGGACTGAATAGAAACAGGACAATAGTCTTTAGGCCAACAGGCCAGTAATTAAATAGAATTAAAATGATCACAAGAATGATGCCATTCTGAACTATGTAGGAAAGATTTATTTGGAAAAATTAGACTCCTCCTTGCAAAATGCTAGAACAACAGCAACAACAAAATAAACAATTCAAGTGAATCTTGGGATCTTAGCACTGGAAATTACCTCAGACATCATGTAGTTTCAAATTATTTTTTTTCTTTTTAAAGCAATCGGGGTTAAGTAACTTTGCTCAAGGTTACATGGCCAGTTATTTCTGGGTGTTGTGCTGAGTATCGGAGCCCAGATTTGATCCCCAGGTCATCCCGACACTGGAGCCGGTGCTGTTACTCACCGAGCCACCTGGCCGCCCCTAAGCAATTGGGGTTAACTAATTTGCTCAAGGTTACACGGCCAGGTGTTTCTGGGTGGGCACTAAGTGTCCGAGCCCGGAATTCGATCTCCAGGTCATCCTGACACCGGAGCCGGTGCTCTTACTCGCTGTGCTACCTGGCCGCCCCTTAGTTTCAAATTCTTATTTTACTAATGAGCAAATAGGGTCATAGAGTAAAAGTCCTCTAGTAAGTTACTGACAGAGACAGGGCTAGAGAACCCCGTCATATGATACTCCAGAACTTTTGACTGCATCATGATTTTACATAGGCAGACCTGAATTCAACCACAAAGTCATGGCAATACCATTGGTTTGAATGATTATTTAGAAAACCCTGCTCCCTCAGGTTCATCTAGGAATTTCCCCTTCCAGTTAGGTCTTAGTTATGATTGAAAATTCCTTTTATCTTCCCCCAATAGGGAGCATTAATAGCATCAGTTCTCTTGGCTTCATTGAGATGAATGAAGACTCTTAAAGAGGCATTTCATTTTTGATATTGCCTGTGTATTCTACTTTATATGGATAATTTGAACCATGAAGGACTCTGACACACAGCAGAGCAGTTTCCTTATTTCATGGTAATACTTGTATGATATATGAAAACCAAATAGAAGCAGTTTTCTTTTGCATTTTTAATTAATGTTCAACTAAAGTCCAGAAGCCAAAATTTCCATTAGTTGGGGTCGGTGGGGGTTATTTGTTCCTGTATTTGAAAGAAAACGCCATTGTGGCCATTGCTTTTTTATGCTTAAGAACTGAGGTACATTAGAGTCCCACATGTTCCTGCAGGAGCAAAAAATAATATTAACCTGTAATGGGATGCTTCTCAATGACCACCTTTCAGCAGTCCTTGAAAATCAGTGTTGTATTATCCATAAAAATAGTTTGCCTAAATGACTTCCCCTACTCCCCCAAAACCCTACCCACCCACCCTTGCTGTATCCAATTACCAGCAGCTTGGCTAACAAACTACACAAAAGGTATCATTGAGAGCTATTGAGCTGCTGTTGTCCTCTTACATCCCTTCTATCTTTCCATCCAAGGCAGGCCAGGTTGATATCTAACTTCATTATCACAAAGCTGTAAGGAGCTGACCCATCAGTACATCTTATGGACTAGAAGATGACAGATCCACACTACTCTGAAAATATGGAAATGGGACTGTGGTGAAGGAAGAAATCAACACTGTCCCATGCCTAGACTTAACATGCTCTCTGATGGAAGTCTTGGCTAACTGAAAATTATTGTTAGTACTGGCCAGGAGGTGACAAACATTTAGATCCTCAGAATCAGGTGCCTGAAAAAAAGGAAGGTGGGAAAAACCAAGTAATGTCAGAAATGTGCTGCTGAAACTTTGTTTTTTTTCTACCATTCAAGGATGCCAACAGATGTGGAGGTGCCAACAGCATGTGTTATTCCTGCTGGCAATGATATATCATATAGCTTTTATATGGACATATTCTTCATCTATGAATGCCCATGCTGAAACACATAGGGAATCTGGGCTTCTGTCTTGGTGAGGCATGGAAATTATAGGAAGAAGATGAAAATAGAATGATAAATGACATCATGGCCATCATTGGTACTGGAAAAGAACATGGTAAAGGAGAAAGAGTACATTGGATTTAGAGTCAGAGGAACTGCGTAACTGGGCTCAAATCCCACCTCAGGCAGTTAAGACTTTGGTAACCATGGGAAAGTCATGTGCCTGCACTGCATTTCTATTTTCTTATCCCTGGGGTCTGGGGTTGGACTTGATGACTTCTAAGCTTCCTTCCATCTTTAAAACATTTGATCTTGTATCTAATCATAAGTGTATTTCATTATTGGTTAACCAGAGTTAAATTTCAATGCCACGTGACCATATCCTTATAGGATATCTATCTCTATATCTTTATCTATACCTATATCTGTATCTGTATCTAAATCTATCTATCTATCTATCTATCTATCTATCTATCTATCTATCTATCTATCTATCTATCTATCTATCTATCTATACAGAGACACACAGAGATAGACAGAGACAAAGACAGAAAGAGATTGAGAGAGAGAGAGAGAGCTATAGAGGTAATGTAGGCTGACCTCTACTCTAGGGAATCACCTCTTAGGGTTAAGGCATAAACCCTAGAAAACCCAGGTCAAAAATTACAGATGTTACCAAGGAGATATAAGATTCATGAAGGAATATGACTCAAATAAGTACAGGATAGAACTGTACACAACAATAAAAAGTTTTTCAATCAATGCAGGCAAGAATAACTCAGCTGATTTCTAGACATGCTAAATGAAAGCAGGGTCTACACCTTGTCATACACAAAGTAGGCACAGCATGATAGTGTGTTTTCATCCTAACTTTTTATGCAGTTGCAAACCTACAAAGCTTTATTTACTTTGCTGGTTGGCCCCCATGCTTCATTAGTATCACCACCAACATCATCGCAGTACATTATTTATGCTAAGGAAGTGGAAACAGCTATATTTAGAGTCTCCTCATGTATAAAATGGGAATAAACACTTGCTCTCTTTAATTCAGTGCTGATTTGAAGACCATATGAAATATTATATGGAAAATATCTTATAAACCCTATTAGTGGTGGTTCGTCCCCTTCTGTGCTATATATACTATTAACACTCATCTGATTTTTTACCCTTCTCTATGCTTCTTCATGCTGAGGAAATACAGGAAGAGAGGATTCTAGAACTGGAACAGCCTTTGAAAGTCATCCTGTTCACACCTTCACATTATAGCAGGAGGAGACCAAGGCCCACAGACACTAAATGCTTTGCCCTAGGTCTCAGGTCTTCTGAGTGACATAGCCAGGATTAGAACTCAACTTCCTTGACTTAGGGATTAGACTGTCCCTGTGCCAAAAGGCCGCCCAGGATGCTAAAATAATACAGAAACCTTCCAAAGAAAGAAGGCAATTCTTACCTAGTCCAAAACCTTGGCATGCTCACCTGAAAGGTCAACTAGAAAGATGATGGGACATGACATATACATGTGGGACATGATATACATAGAAGTGATGATAAAAACAAAACTGCATAGTATTTAGATAATAAAAAGAAGTTTTCAAATATTTCTGATTTAGTATAGAAAGGTAAACTTTAAGATGTCATCTGATCTTTACTTATTACCTACCTCAGGTAATCAACAAACATTTATTAAGCACCTTCTGTGTACAGAACACTGAATGAGTCACTGAGTGGGGAGGGGAGAGAAGAGAGGGAAGATCAAAGATAATTGACACATATTTCTTGCCCTTACTTCTCTATTTCTGCAACTAATATTTAAAAAAGTTATTTAAATACCTTAATATTTAGAGTTAACATTACAACTCCCTACAATATGGGAAAAATGCATAAAGCTTGAGCTGAGCCATAAACTTGCAATTGGCAGGATTGCTTTTTTATATATTCCTATTGCTTTTATATATATATTCCATATTACCTAAATAATACCCAACATTTTGTGTGGCACTGGACGTGAAATTTCATGAATCCTGAGACATCTCTGCATGGAAATGCCCATCGGGGCTGCAGGCTGACAACCCATCTGTAACTCCTCGTCTTAGAGAGTTCCCTGAGGCTTAGAGGAGTTGAGTGACTTCCCCATCACATAGCCAGTAGGTAGAAATCATAACCAGGTTTTTTATTCAAAGGCCAATCTTCTTTTACTACAATGTGCCACCTTTCATCTTACACAAAAGAGATGCTTAACAAATGTTTACTGAGTGAATGGATAAACCCTCTTAGTTTTATTTCACAACACATTTTAAACCTTTTCATTTTAGATTCCCCTTATTTTATGTGGGCCTTGTGAAACCAACCTTCAAGGCTGGGTCTCTAAAACCCAGTGCGAGCCTTGGTTGCTTCCATTCCAGTGTCTGCAACTAAACAGGGACATTCATTCACTCCCCTGTGGATGAAGCCCCGTTGGCTCCACGGCCTATCGCGTACTTTGAGGGCATAGCTGCGCCTTTGCTCCTGCAGTGATGTGTTAGAGAAGACAATTGGGGAGTGAGTGAAACTAACTGCAGGTGCCAAGAAAGGTGCCCACCAAAATGAAAACTGGTCCTGTAAGTACATGGAAAACATGCCTCTTAAGTTATGACTGCACATAGAGTTCTGGTGGTGACTCTTACCTCAGAACTGCTCCATATGGAGACACAATCCATATGTTGGGTCCCAAAAATATGTTTATCCCACGTTCTACATATGGAAGGAGAAATCAGCTTGTATTTCATTAAACAGTTTGTCTTGAGGTTTGAGACCAAATATTATAGACACTGTATTTGACATGGCTTATGCTAGAATTTTAAACAAATCTTTATCTAAGCAAATGTCAAACAATCACTCTCATGGTTAAATACACTTCACTTTCATATATATTATTTCATATATGTTTTTCCCCTTCTTTCTTTCTATGACTTGGGCAAATTTAGAAACACATGATTGTTGGTCAATGTATATCAGAGTCCTTAGGGTGGGTGAAAAGGTACTGACTTACTACTCACTGCAGGAGCCCTGACCATATTTTTAACTACAAAGTCTGGCTAAGGATTTGTGGGTGTATGAAAGGGGTGATTCCTGCAAATAGGCACAAAACTCACCTGGAGATCCAGAGCCGTCAGCTTCCCCTTTTCCCCAGAATTCCTTGCATATTCTTCTATGGTCCAAGAAGGCTGGACTCGTTTTACTTCAGCCATTTCGGTCAGCCTCATGTCTGTGTACATTGGGTTGCTTTTCATGTGCGACTTGAGTGATGCAGGGTAGGGGTGAGGACTGAAGACTTGTTCCACTAAGAAGCCATCTTTAGGCTGCTTAGCTATTCGGTGGGGCTGAGGGATTTCATATTGTCTGTCTGCCTGCAATGTGATACAAAAGAATTCCCAAGGGGGGATAAACCCAGATGATTTGAAAGGACTTGGATACATTACTTTCAGGGGATATACCTTTGCTTTTCAAAATTGAAGCTATGTTAACCAGGATGCCCTCCCCCACATCCCCAAGGGAAAAACAATAACAGCAAACACCACCACCACAATAACAGCATCACTACTCTGAGAAAAAGATTGTATGTATTTATTTTATCAAATTGCCAAGGAAACATTACTGAAGGCATAAGAAAGGCTAAGCTGCAAAGTTTGGAAAACTATTATGCTTCTCCTACTTAATAGTTGTTTTCCCTTTGGGGAAATTTGTAATGCTCAATGTTATATGTAATCATCTATAAAGAATGGGGTCTTATAGTAATATCATCTTTGGGGTCCATGCTTACAGATGGTGGTCATTTCTAGGTGAGATAATTTTGTTACAAGAGTTTTCTGCTGTTTTTAATTTCTATCTCCTTTTGGTTGGTGATTTTTATGTGACATACATCAAATTCTACATTACATTAATCTGTAATATAGCAAGATTCCAGGAATTAAAAAAAATAGATATGGGTATAACCTCTCTCTCCATATCTAAATAGATGTATATATTTACACACATAAATGAGATTCTCTCTATATATACACATAGACAGAAGAGAAAGAGATGGAGAAAGAGGGGAGAGAGACAGAGACAGACAGTAACGGATGTGAGGATAAGAGAGAGAGGAGTTTGGTTATGCCATTGTGATGGGAAGAATAGCACTGGCCTTGGATCAGAACATTTGGTTCTGCCAATTAATAGCCATGGGTTGATTCTGAGTCTCAGAGTCTTTAGCTTCCAGAAATTCTATGTTGTACTGACTATCTTCCTGATGAGGTGCTGGGCTTCAGCCTCCTCTTTCTTCTCCTCCTCCTCCTTCTCCTCTTCTTCCTCTTCAGAAGCATTCTATCTCCCACCCTGGGCTGCTGAATTCCTGATTGGCAAAGAGTTCACTATCTGTAGCCAGATGGCTAGATACTTCCCATTTTCACCCCACCCCCTACTTTCCATCTCTTGATCTGGGAAAGAAGTCAAACCCATATCACCACTCTTGGCAAGGATATGTTATTACTCTATGGCTCCACTCACCACCCTGTGACTTTCCAGACCAAAACATCTGTCTCTGGCCACCACTCCTGGTACATGTTGTCTGTCTCCACTAGAATGTAAACTTCTCCTCTTTTGCAGAGGTCAAGGATTACAGTTGTATAAGACATATAACTACTAGATTTTTTCAATGTGTTGAATGGTTTTGCTGAATATTTTTTTTCTCTTTAAATCATCATAAGCTGTACAGTGTTAAGGGATAGGTCTTTGGGAAGAAGAGGAGGATAGGTTGGGGGCAGGGAAGGGAAAAATCTACATGATATAAAAAGAGGATCCAATAAAAACCTATTAAAATACAAACAATAACAACAACAAATCCAACCACAAAAAAACCCAGAGTGTAAGCTCCTTAAAGGCAGTGACTATCTAGCTTTTTATATTTGTATCCCCAGCATCTAGCACAATGATTGGTACATCGTAGGCCCTCAATAAATGCTTGTTGGTGACTACCCGAGTTCACACATGTAGTTAGCAGCAAGGTCAAGATTTGGTCAAGAACGCAGGCCCTCTAATTCTAACTCCAACACTCCTTCTATGGTACTATGCAGCTTTGATATTTTTATCCTGAAACTTGTAAAAATTCATATACACTCATCTACTCCACTGACATTTTCCAAATTTCCATTGGAATCATATTACACTCTGATGACATGAATATTTTCTATGTTTTTTCCTTTTTTTCCCTTACAAAACTTCCTAATACAAATGTTCCCCTTCTCTCTCTGGGGCCATTTCACAAATCCTCAAGCCTTCTATGTTCTTCCTTTCAAAATTCCATGGTTCCTAGTTTCAGTAAGTGTCTTGCCCTCTTTTCCCAGTTTTGTTCATTACTGCTTCCATATACCAGTGAGCAATGACCTTTCATCCTTACATGTGATGGTTCTGCTCTCTGGCCTTTTGGAAGAAAGGCACATCAGACTTGAAACTTCAACCAAAGGGGTTCTCTATACAATATCTAAAATGAATATTGTTAGTGGGGGACTCTATAAGAATGAACCTTGACTAAAAGGTTAATCATTCCTATCAAGAAAGAGGGGAGAAAGAAGACATATTTGAGCCTTGGTAGGTTGCCCACATATGGAGGCTTTTGGAGAGAAAATGTGCCTATATGGAACCCAACAACCCATCAACAACTGCATTCCCAAAGTGTTCACATGACATTAACAGGTTTTCACTTTATTTGAACATTTTTGGGAATTGGGGTGGGGTGAGGGTAGAATGGGGCACCTGAAAGAAATCTTGCTTTTGCCAAAAGGATTTAAACATGTTTTAGTGACTCTGGTATCTTCTGAAATACTGTCTATTCTGTGGCCATCTGCCATGACCTAGCTTATTCGCAATAGTTATCAGAAAAATTCTCTGTCTCCTTACAAATCTTCGGGTTCCCTTCAAGTCTCTGCTGAAATCTCAATTTCTGTAGGAAGGCTTTTCCATGTCCCTTAACCCCCTCCCACAATTCTAGGGTTCTCTTTTTGAGGTTATCAACCAATCATGTATGTAATTGGTATGCATAATTTTTTTGCCTGTGGTTTCCATGATTTGAATATAAGCTCCTTGAGAGCAGCAACCACATGTGGGCTTTTCTTGACATCCTTAAGAACTTAATAACTTTTTCTCGATTGACTAACTTCATGAGGCTAAAGGGATTATTAAGTCATTGTTTGGGATTTTGATTTTGCATATGGACCCTGATTGTACCTCTTAGATATATCATAGAGAACAAAAGATCATAGACATAGAGCTAGAAAGTGATCTCAGAGGTTATCTCCTTAAACCCCCTCATTTCATAGATGGGGAAAACAAGGCTGAGTAAGGCTAAGTGTTTTGCCCAAGGTCACATAGCATCAGAGGCAGTATCTGAACCCCAGATTTTGTGACTTCAGAGCTAGTGCCCTTTCCACCGTACCCTGCTTCTCCATCCCCCCCACCATGTTATTACGTCTCAGCATGGGGATGATTCAGTTGGCTAAGACGATTGTGAATCAGAGCCAACTCTTTGCACTGGGCATATAAAAGGGTTCAGGGAGATTTGCCAGAGTCTATCAGGGAGACATGCAGAAAGGAAGCTGAGATTCCCAAGGGATACTCTGGATACAGACAAAATGAGCCAGAGATATGATTTGAATGGGAAATATCCCTCTATTGAACCTAGTATTTATCAGCCCAGAATCTGGGGTTCCAGGCCATGGTGTGACATTTGGATCAAATTATCTTCTCCCTGCAACGGCCCAGCATGTACATCTTGGGACTGACTGACTCCTTTAGTCAAGAACAGCTCAATCCTGTTGAGCTGTTTAAGGAGCTTTCTACAGCAAAGAGAAGATTGGCTAAATCCAGATGGAAATGCAGTGGGCAGAGAGGGAGGGGGTGCCCCGTAATGCAATGGCTGGACTTTCAGACAAGCTGAGAATATTTTACAGCTTGTGGCCATGCTTTACTACAATATTGATTACATGAGCTTAAATTGAAATTACCTCTTTTGATTTTCTGTGCCAGTCTTTATTTTCTGCAGCTCCTCTGTCTTTTATCTCCTCTTCATTGAGGCCAACCTCATTGGTGTAAGTGATCGCCCTCCAGTCTCTGGGAGAATTGGAAATGCTTGCTATTTTGGACTCAGTAGCACTATTCTCTTCAGTCAGTGACCTTGAGGACCTTCTGGTAAACAGACTCTTTTTTAAGGCTTTGACTCGAAGGCTTTCACTGTTGCTTCCACTAGCATCAGAACAACACCAGTCTGGACTGTTTTCCAACTTGCTTCCATGTGAACTGTTGTGGGAATGGAATATTTGGGGAGAGGCACTGTCATCAGAAGGAACCTCACTTGTCAAGGAATTTAGATCGATCTGCACACTGACTTTCTCAGGCTGCTGTATCCTTTGATCCAACCTGTTTAATTTGCCCAAAACTTGAGAGATTTCCTCTCGGACCCCTGACAGAGATTCCAGTTTTCTTTCTATCTCACCAATCCTGAGCACTAGTTTGCAAACGCTTGTTTTCAACTCATCTTCATGACTGTCCTTTTCAGATCGTACCCCCTTATCTATCTTGGTGCTGGTGCTCCCACTGGCAATCTTGGTGAGGTTGTGCTCAGGTGAACTATCACAGTCTGATTTATTCAGCTGAGATAAGGACCCAGTGCTATTGTAACAAGAGGACTGTATCACTCCAGTGGAACCACAGATGCTCATGTCGTCCAGAAACCGAAAAATGTCACTGATGTCATCGCTAACGATTTCTGAGTCTTCGTCTGACTGCTTCATCGAATGCCTTTCACCATACTTGCTCTGACTGGAGGCACACAGGTCTTTACATTTCTTGAGCTCCAGAATGTGCTGGTCAGTTTGAGTCCCCACACTGCTTGTTTTGTCAATGCTCATCTGAACCGTGGTACAGTTAATGCTTTTGTCTTTAAACTTTTTGATCGGCTCATGTTTCTCGACGTCAATGGGAGAAGGAATATCTTTAGGCTTGTGAACATTTTGTTTCACTGCATAGCTGGTGGGGATAATTGCTTGTTGATCTTTTGGATTTAAGTATGTCTGGTGCCTGTCCGGGGCTGAAAAATTGGAAGGTTGATTGCTTGAACCCTGATATCGAGGTTTCTCATCATTTGGGTTCCTATTGAAAAATGACCTTTCAAAGTCAGGAACCTCCTCAGTGTTTAAGCTCCAGCTCTTTGCTGGCCAGGCAGTCTGCTTACTTGCCCTTCCTGACCACCTCTTCCCTTCTTGGGCCCCTAGAACTGTAGTGGGTCCAAAATATGTAGAAGCTTGGAGATCATCCAAGCTCTCATGCTTTGCCCGTCTTTTGTCAGGGACAGGAGAGTAAACGGGATTTAAATATTGGCTATTGTATGGCATTTCAAAGCTGTGATTAAAGAAGGCTGGCTTATGAGTTTCTTTTCTGGTCTGCGGCTCTCCCAGCACATCATCTGCTTTCTTGCCAGGGGGCACTAAGCTCGGTGACACTGTGATCAGATTATGAAAATCTTCTTTAAAAATGTTTCTCTTCTGCACACAGGACTGGACCACAAAGGGCTCCTCATTGGAAATGAAGGTTTCTTTGATCCCAGGGTTCATGGGTAAGGAGTCTTGATCTGATATAGATTCATTCTCAATGTTCATGGGAAAATAAGTGCTCTGCATTTCACATGGTTGAGAATTTGCAATGGAGTAGGATGCCAGGGCCTGCAGCCTGTCAAGTGAGGCTGCCCGGCTTTTTGTCTCCTTGTTAACTCCCAACAGGAAGTTAGGCTCTGAGGCAGGTACAAACTGTTGGCAATCTTTGCAGTCCATCTTCCTACACTTCGACGATCGTCTTGCTGAATAGCCCCGGTTAAATTCTCTATCTCTCGGCTCACAATTAGGAGGCACACAGTCTATCACATTACATATCTCAGTGTCAGACCTGCATGATTCAAATGATTCATTCTTCCTAACTTTCTGTCTTGCTGCAGGCAGTTTTTCCTTCGCTGCACCCCCATTCATTTGGATCAGGTTGAATATTGTTACTATATCTGCAGCCACCATGATTTTCTTTGATTGCTGATTGTTCACAGTGCATCTCATTTTGTCTTTGAATAAAGTGGCTGGGAAATTTGGATCAAGACAAGCTGTGTAAAACAGCACACTTCTCAACTTGGCTAGCTGAGATAAATCAAATCGAGCACACAGTGATTTGCAAAGGTCCTGGTAGGAAACTGTATTCTGTTTGGTGTCTAGCTCCTCCAAAATCTTCACCAAGAAGAGGGATGATTCCTGGCTAGTCTCCATGATCTGGATTGATTAAGGTTCACTGTCTACACTGAAAGATGCAGGTCAGTTCTACAGGGACAAACAAACACCAAAGGAGGAAAAAAGATCAAATGGTCACAAATAAACCATAGAGATATCAGTAAGAATTTATGAAGCACATATAGCATTCCATGACTATAGGTTTAAATGACTACACTAACTCATCTGGGATGGGTGTATCACAGACATCAAGTCATGAGAGTGATGAGATTTCACGAGACATAACTGTCATCGTCTGCTCCATGTCTAGGGAGTCATCAGAAAGGATAGACACATCATAGCGTTTGACAACACTTGATTTTCTCTAAGTCACACCACATTTAGAACAGGCATTTTTCATGCTTCACTGGCCATCGATTTTAAAGATGACTTAGTTAATGAATATCTACCACAGTGCAGCAGGGAGCAGAATATTTTAAAATAAACATTGATATTCAATGGCTGCATCTTTTTCTTTTTGGAAGAACTCTCTACATTTATATTGGAATGTCTAGCTCCTTCCAAGGCTCACCTCATTCTATTTCATTCTGTTTCTACATTCTGTTTCAATCTCCCCAGTTGTCAACATCCTCTCCACCTTTGTGCCTACAGGTTACTTTCCATATATTTTGAATTTACTCATCTGTATAAATATATTTCCTCTCTACCCCCCCCCAGTAGATTGCAAGCTCCCTGAGGGCAGGGATTTTTTTCATTTTTGTCCTTGTATCCTCAATGTATAGCATGCTGCCTTACACATAACACAGTAGGTGATTAATAAATGCTTATTGATTGGAATGGAGTCATGAATAGCAGCTTCTCCTAAAGAATTTTATAAAACATGAACTCTTTCACTTCTGTAAGATTCCTGAGGGACACAAAGGGGCAGATAGCTTGGTCTCTATTTTATGGAAGAGGAAATAGAGTCATAGGAAAAAAACAAAAGAGGTTTCTTTTCTTTACTTTTTTTGTATCACTAGTATCCATCTATCTTGTACATGGTAAATGCTTAATAACATTTTGTTAAAATTGATTTGAATTGATATATATGCATATATATATATATATATATATATATATATATATAATGGGGGACAGCAGGTCATGGGAAAAAGAGTGGGTGGTAGGAGGGGTGAATGACCAAAGAGACAGCAAATCTCAGAAAGGAGAAGAATTAGAATTCAGGCAGGTACATCACAACATCCAGTTACAGTGTTCTAAGCATTTTAATTTGGCATTAACTAAGTCCTGCTTTATGTAAAACCTACCAGGAAATGTTCCTGATGGGGGTGGACAGACTCTGCTACTTGAAGTTGAAATAAGTAAGGGATTAAATTGCATCCAAATAAGAATCAACTGCACAAGGTGATCTTTTCTGATTCCCCTGAGTGGTTTCTCTTCTCCCTGCTGCAGCCTTTAGCTCCAGGATTACTTGGTATTTACTTATCTGTATGTTTATGGTAAGCCTTCTCCTACCTAGCCTCCACCACAAATAGAATGTAGGCTCTCCAAAGACAAAGACCATTTCATTTGTCAGTGTATCCCCAGCAAATGAGGAAGGGACCAAATTAAGGTAGGTGCTTAAAGAATGCTTGCAAAATTGAATTGAAAAAAAAAAAGACTGGATGTTCATGTTGAAAAGAGCTGGCAGGGGTAGTTAACACAAGTTCAGTAAGAAACAATCATGTGATGGCATTGCCAAAAACAAAACAAAACAAACGTACAAAGATAAAAACTCCACAAATGGAACTTTAGACTCCAACAAGAGAAATAAATGATTCAGGTAAGGGATAGTCCACTCTGCTCTTCACTTCTCAGGTCATACCTAAAATACATTTTTCCACTTCTGAACACCATAGGTGGCTCTGTTTATGAAATGCTGGCCCTGGGATCAGAAAGACCTGACTTCAAATCTAGCCCACATGCTTACTAGATAGGTAACCCTAAGCAAATTACTAAACCTCTGTGTGCCTCAGTTTCCTTATTTGTAAGATGGGGATAATAATAGCACTACCTTCCAGAGTTATTGAGAAGATAAAATGAGATTATATTTGTAAAGTGTTTTATAAATCTTAAAGTGCCATATAAATATAAAGATGTTAAATATAAATATTAGATATTACTAGTTATCATTATTTTTAAAGGAAATAAGGACAAACTAGAGTTTCCAGAGGAAGATAACCAGAAGTATTAGAAGTCTAGAACAATGTCACATGAGGAATAGTCCCAGGTTCTATCAGTCTGGAAAAAAGAGATGACTTGGGTAAATTAAACAATATGCAGTTGTCTTCAAGTATGGGACACCTATCCTATGAAAGAGGATGTGCTTATTGTTTATCCAGGACAAGAATTAGAAACAATGGAGGCAAATTACAAAGAGATAAATCTCCATTGTATGTAAGGAAGAACTTTGAGTGATTCTGAACAAGTCACTTAACCTTTCTGAACCTCAACTGCTTCATTTGTAAAAAGAGGATGATAATAATAACTTTATTGCATAGTTCTCAAGGTTGATGGGAAGAAAATGTTTTGTAAACTTTGAGGTTCTATAAAAATGTTAGTTATGATTGTTAGTAGCAGTAATTATGAGTGTTGTTTGAGGATGGCTAACCTTTGAAGTAGTGAGTCCATTATCACTGGAGTGTGATATCACTGGAGTGTGTAGACAAAGGTTAGATAACCACATATCAAGAACATTGTAGAGGGATGTTCTCAATGGGAACACAGCATAAATTACTGAGTTTGAAAGTGGAAGGAATGGGGCGGCCAGGTGGCACAGTGAGTAAGAGCACTGGCCCCGGAGTTCGGAGACCTGGGTTCAGTTCTGGCCTCAGATACTTAACACCCACACAAAATAACTGGCTGTGTAACCTTAAGCAAGTTACTTAACCCTGATTGCTTAAAAAAAAAAGAAAGTGGAAGGACCTTTGAGGCCATTTAGTCCAGCTCATACATGGAGGAATCCCTACTACATTCTACAAATGACCATCCAGTTTTTTTAATGAATAACTCCAAGGAGAGAGAAATCACCACCTATAAAAGCAAGACATTCCACTTTTGGATAGATCTAATTTCTATAAAGTTTTTCCTGACATCAAATCTATACTTGCCTCTTTGAAGCTTCCACCTTTTACCACTAGTTCTACTCTCTGGGCCAAACAGAACAGGCCCAATGTCTCCTCCACACAACAACCCTTTAAACAATTTAATATAGCTCTCATATTCCACTGGAGCCTTTTCTCTTGGCTAAACATTCCCAGTTCTTTCAGCTGATCCTCAAATATCTTGAACTCAAGGATAGTCATTTACCATCCTGAATTCCTTCTTCTGGACACTCTCCAGTTTATGAATGTCCTTTCTCAACTGTGATGCCCTAGACTAAATACCATACACAAGTGCTAAGTATGGTCAGATTATCACCTCCCTATGTCTGGAAGCTCCTCCAAACATAACTCAAGATTACATCAGTTTTTTTGGCCACCATATCACACTGCTGGTTTGTAAGCTTATGGTTTACTAAAACCCCACATCCAATTTAGAATAATAGCTGTCTATGCATGCCACTGGGGCAGCTAGATGATGCAGTCAGTAGAGCCTGACAAGGCCTGGAATCAGAAAGACATCTTCCTGAGTTCAAAATCTAGTCTCAGGTACTTACTAGATGTGTGAAAATGGACAAGTCACTCAACCCTGTTTGCCTCAGTTTTCTCATCTGTAAAATGAGCTGGAGAAGTAAACAGCAAAACTGTTCAGTATCTTTGCCAAGAAAACCCCAAATGGGGTCACAAACAGTCAGACACAACTGAAAAAACTGAACAACAAGAAGCACATACCTTACTCATATTATATTTGTGGAGTTAATTTTTCATACCCTAGGGCAAGACTTTATATTTATCTTTACTGAATTTCATTTACTTAGATTTAAGCCCAATGCCCTACCTAGCCTATCAAGTTTCTTTTGAATACAGATTATCATCCAGTGTGATACTTGTCATTATAATGTTGTGTCATTCGCAAATGTAATGACTATTTCATCTACAACCTTATCCAAATAATTGATAAAAATGTTAAATAGCATGAGGCCAAGCACAGATAATTGAACTATTCTATTGGGAACCTACCATGTTGCTACTGAAGCATTAATAAATACTTTCTGAGTTCAACCACAGTTATGAATCCACCTAGATGTCTATTCATATCTCTCCATTTTACCCACAAGAAAAAGATGAGATACTTTGTCAAAACCTTTGCTAAAACCTAGATAAACTTTATCCCAGCATGCCTCTCATCTACTAGGTAAATAATCTTGTTCAAAAAAAGGAGGGGAAATGAAGATAGTGTGCGATGACATTTTGATCAAACAATGCTGGCTCTTTGTAGCCAATGATTCTCTTTCTAGAATTTTTCTAGGAATTGAAGTCAAGTTCACTAGCCTATACTTTGAAGATTCTATTCTGCTTTTGTTGAAAATTGTGACATTTGCTTTTTTGCAAACTTGTTGTTGCTTTCTCATTTTCTATGATCTTCCAAATACCACTGACAATGGCCAAGCAGTCACATCAACTGTTTGTTTTTAAGACCCAAGCATGTCATTCATCTGGGCTGGTTAACTTAGATTAATCAAGGACTGCTATGTGTTCTCTCACAATATTTTTCCTTACGTTCAATATCAGATACCTATTACTCAGTTTTGTTTTGTTGTTTCTAGTTTAAAGGTTGGTTTCTTTGCAGAGAAAACATGAGGTAAGAGTTGAGCTGTAACGTTTTCTTTCTGTTGTCATTTATCATTGCCCTACTCCCACCCCTGTGCCCAGCCAAGGTCCTATCTCTGCCTCCTTTTACCCCTATTATATACTAAAAATTGTCTTTATTGACCTTAGCTTCCTCACCAGCTTCACCTTATTCTGAACTTCAGTGTTCTTAATATTTTATTTATTTTTAGTTTTCAACATTCATTTCCACAAGATTTTGAGTTACAAATTTTCTCCCCTTCTTTCCCCTACCCCACACCCCAAGATAGTGGGCCTCCTGAATACCACTTCCCCAATCTGCTTTCTTTTATATCCTCCCCCCTCAAGATGGATTTCTCTACCCCAGTGCCTGTATATCTTATTTCCCAGTTGAATGTTAAAAAAATTTTTTTAAACATTTGTTTTTAAATTTTTGATTTCCAAATTATTTTTCTTCTTCCCTCCTTACCTACCCTCACTAGGGAGACAAGAAATTCAATATAGGTTGTACATGTATAGTTGCATAAAACATTTCCATAGTAGTTATATCGTGAAAGAATAACTATATTTCCCTCCATCCTATCCTGCCCCCCCACTTCTTCTATTTTCTACTTTGACCCTGTCCCTTTTCAAAAGTGTTTGCTTCTAACTACCCTCTCCCCCAATCTGCCCTCCCTTCTATCATCTCCTCTCTTATCCACTACCCCCCTACTTTCCTGTAGGGTAAGATACCCAATTGAGTGTGTATGTTATTTCTTCTTTAAGTCAAATTCAATGAGAGTAAAGTTGACCCATTCCCTTTCACCTTCCTGCCCTTCCCCTCCATTGTAACAGTTTTCTCTTGCCTCTTTTATGTGAGATAATTTATGCTATTCTATCTCTCCCTTTCTCCTTCTCCCATTATAGTCCCCTCTCAACTCTTAATTTTATTTTTTAGATATCATTCCTTCCTATTCAACTGATTCTGTGCCCTCTGTCTATGTATATATGTATACACATATACACACTCACATATGTATTTATATGCACATATACCCTCCTATACATACATGTATGTATGTATACATATATGTATGTATATATACATACACACACACATATATATATATACATACATATATATTCCCTTCAACTATCCTCATACTGAGAAAAGTCTCATGAGTTACAATTATTGTTTTTCCATGTAGGAATGTAAATAGTTCAACTTTAATAAATTGCTTATGATTTCTTTTTCCTGATTACCTTCTCATGCTTTTCTTGCTTCTTGTATTTGAAAGTCAAATTATCTGTTCAGCTCTGGTTTTCTCATCAAGAATACTTGAAAGTCCTCTATTTCATTGAATAACCATATTTTCCCCTGAAGCATTATACTCAGTTTTGCTGGGTAGGTGATTCTTGATTTTAATCCTAGCTCCTTTGACCTCTGGAATATCATATTACAAGCCCTTCAGTCTCTTAATGTAGAAACTGCTAGGTCTTGTGTTATCCTGATTGTATTTCCACAATACTCAAATTGTTTCTTCCTAACAGCTTGTAATATTTTTCTCCTTGACCTGGGAACTCTGGAATTTGGCTATAATATTCCTAGAAGTTTTCTTTTGGGGAATCTTTTTCAAGAGGCAATCGATGGGGGCAGCCAGGTAGCACAGCGAGTAAGAGCACCGGCTCCAGTGTTGAGATAGACCTGGAGATCGAATCCCGGGCTCAGACACTCAGCACCACACCCAGAAATAACTGGCCGTGTAACCTTGAGCAAGTTACTTAACCCTGATTGCTTAAAAAAAGAGGCAATCGATGAATTTTTCAATTTTTATTTTGCCCTCTGGTTCTAGAATATCAGGGCAATTTCCTTTGAGAATTTCTTGAAGGATGATTTCTAGGCTCTTTTTTTGATCATGGCTTTCAGGTAGTCCAATAATTTTTAAATTATCTCTCCTGGATCTATTTTCCAGGTTTGTGTGGATCTGTTTTATAGTATCTTGATTTCTCATAAAATCATTAGCTTCCATTTGCTCCAATCTAATTTTGAAGGGATTATTCTCTTCAGTGAGTTTTTGAAATTCCTTTTCCATCTGGCAAATTTGGCTTTTTAAGGCATTCTTTTCCTCATTGGCTTTTTGGGCCTCTTTTGCCCTTTGAGTTAGTCCATTTTTAAGGTGTTATTTTTTTGGTCTCCTTTAGCAGACTGTTGACTCTCTTCTCCTGGTTTTCTTGCATAATTATCATTTTTATTCCCAATTTTTCCTCCTCTTCTCTTACTTGATTTTCAAAATCCTTCTTCCATGGACTGTAACTAGTTCATATTTTTCTTGGAAGCTTTTGATGCAGGAGTTTTGACTTTATTGTCTTCTTCTAGTTCCATGTTTTGACCCTTTTTGTCCCCAAAAAAGGATTCTATGATTTGATTGTGTTTCCTCTTCTTGTTCATCTTGCCAGCCAATTACTTGACTGTTGAGCTCTTTGCCATGGTAGAACTCTACTTCCTTAGTACAGAGAGTGGTGTCCCAAATCACTGGAGTTTTCTCAACTATTGTCAGAGGTTTGGGGAGGGTACTCTCTCTACAGCCACCACAAGCAATGGCACATTGATGTTTCTCACCCCAGGACCACCACTGCTACCCAGATCCAAGCTCATCAAAGCAAGAGTGATTACCCTCAGAATTATTGCTTGGTCCCTCTACAATCTGTAGGACAGGTACTCCTACAGTAATGGGGAAGCAGCTGCAGCTGCTACACCTCCACTACTTCTCACCCTAGGGGCAGGGACCAGACCATGCTTTTCTGTCACCCAGTTCCAAAAGGGTTCCTCACTGACCTTTTATTTTCTCTTTGGCATTTATGGGTTGAGAAATCTGGAAACCACCACAGTTGGTGGTGATTCACTCTCCTGAAGTTTGCTCTGGCTGGTCTGTACCCCTGGTCAGGGCCACCCTGGGTCAGGGCTGTGTGGCTCAAGCAGGACTGTGCTGGGTTCCCAGTCTGGTGTGATAGTCCCTTCCTGTTTGCCTGACAGGCTGCCTTCAGTGAGAGATTTGTTTCTGTCACTTTGTGAGTTCTGTAGCTCTAAAATTTGTTTAAAGTAATATTTTATAGGTATTAGAGGTGGTTGGACCAGGAGCTGAAGCAAGTTACTGCTTTTTCTCCACCATCTTGGCTCTGCTCACCTGAACTTTAGCCTTCTTGACACTCTTTTTTCGAGGCTTTATCACTATCTCTTATTCAACTTCTATAATGTTGCCTTGCTTCCATCTTCTGTGCATTTCTTCTTCTTCTTTATTTAAACATAAGTTGGTTGGTTGGATAAACTAGATTATCTCTGAAGTTCCTTCTTATGCTAAGATTTCATTTTTTTAAGGCAGCGTCTTGAGAGAGCCTTCCTGGAAAGCAGTTTGTTCTCCAATCTTACACTGGTTTGATTCTAGTTAAAAAGGCAAAGCTATGGTTTCAAAGACAAAGGAAGCACAGTAGCTCCTAACATGGGTTAGGAAAAGACAGAACACGTGTTTGACTCTGGTCAGTTTTATTTTAAAGGTGAAATATGTGGAGGTCAATAGTGCAATCTCTGAAGGAGAAAATAATATTTCTTCTTGTGTAATGATACATAGCTCAGGGACCACTGAGGACACACAATGGTTTTTTGTCTCTCATTCATAAGATGGAAAAATAATTACCTCTCAGTGAAAACAAATAGGTTGCTGAATGAGTAAAAGATGTAGTAAATAACCTCTAGGGAATCAAAGAATGTTCTAGAAAGAAAAGACCATTCATTCAACTCTGTCATTTTTCAGTTGAAGGGACCAAGGTCCAAGGCAGTAACATTACTTGCTCTAAGATCACACAGGGAATAAGTAGCATAGGCAGAATTTGCTCCCAGGTCCTCCTTATATCGTACCAAGTTATCGCTTTGAAAGTCAAAAAGAACTTTGATTTTTTAGACATAAAATAAGATTCACTTTTGATCATCTAAGTGTATGTTAATGCTATCAACTGGCATGAAGTAGGGGAAAAAAATCTCAATTGAATTTTAGCCTGAATCCATTACTCAAATACTGAAAGATGTAAAAATACATTTTTTTTAGTTGGACATTTAGGATTTACTTTAAACCTTTTAGTAGATTTTCAAAATGTTTCTGAAAATTTCTAAATGCAGAAAATTTCTGTAGGAAACTGGCTTTGAATCTGAGCAAGGCATTTAACCCCTTTTATGTCTCAATTTCCATCTTGTGTAAAATGAGGGATTAGACTAGGTAGTTTCTATGGGTGTTCAAGCTCTAAACCAGGTGAAAGAAGATAACTAGACTCCCTTAATAGAGAAATCCAGTGACTTCCTGTGGCATCTAGGATGAGGTATAATCTCTTCTGTTTAGCTTTTGAAACTCTAGCAAACCTTGCCCCCAACCAACCTTTTTAGCCCCATTGAACATTATACCTCCTCCCTTATTTTGAGATAGTCAAATTAGCTTTCCTTCTCTTCCTCACAATACAACCCCCATCTCCTATCTACAGTACTTTTGCACTGGCTATTCCAAAAGCCTAGAATGCATCCTCTTGATATCTTCCTCCCTTCAGCATTCTTCTCCTACTTTAAGATGCAGATAAAGCATCATCTTTTGAGTGAAATCTTTCCTGATCCCCCCAACTGCTACTTTTCTTCCCAAACTACCTTGTATTTAATTACTTTGTAAAATTGTGTTTTTATTAACTTTATATTTATGTTGCATGTATCATACATGTATTTATACATGAGCTTATTGTCTTACCCATTAGAATATAAACTCCTTGTGATAGGGATTGCTTCATTCTTTGTACTTGTATCCCTAGTACTTAGCACAGTGTCTGACACAAAGTAGGCACTAGTAAATATTTGTTGGTTGGTTGATTTATTTCAGTGGAAATGGAAAGGGATGGGTATGAAAGATACTATCATGGTCAATTGAAGGTATTATGCAAACCTGGTTGGGTAGGAAAAGCAAGAAAGAAGGACTGTAGTTTGGGTAACTGTGAGTCTGGTGATACCATCATCAGGAATGGGGAAGAGGCAAGTATTCAAAAGAAATGAGTTAACTTTTACATTAGTGTAATGGACTCTAAGAGGCAGCTATGATAGAGTGGATAGAAAGGTAACCTTGGAATCAGGGAGAGATGTGTTCAAGTCTTGCCTCTGATATAAATGATTGGTGGCTCTGAGTGACTAATCTAACTTCTCTCAGAATGGGCAGGCAATGCTCTAAGACTCTAAATTGTAGATTGAGTACCATCTACATTGGTAGAGGAAGTTTCCTCCTCATCAGAAATGTCATGAAAACACAGGTCCAGAGATAGACAGGTAGATAGATAGATAGACAGACAGACAGAAATAGATAGAGAAAAGTGGGTCAGTAGGTAGGAAGGTAGACAGAATATTAAATAAGTGCTTACTATTTTCATACATTGTACTAAGTGCTGGAGTTACCAATAAAAGCAAGTAAAATGACCTCTATCCTTAATGAGCTTACATTCTAATGGGGGAAGACTTAAGGGGCAACTGGGATCAATATTAAGGACAAACTACTTTCTCATATCAAGATAAATTGACAAATTCATGAAATCAAGGTCCTATTTACTTTTTGCTGTAAAGGCTAAACATCAGTATTTTTTTGAATGATATTCCTTAATTAATTGCTTAAGGCTTCCTGAGTCAATTAAAGTTTATTTGAACATTTATATGTCTTGCATTCTGCATTAAAGACCCAGGCATTGCCAATTGTTTCACACACTGATACCCAAAATGGAGGGACAGGGTCTTACATTAACCAAAAATGAGTCCCTTTTGTGACATCATTGTAAGACGAAGTTTTAATCATCAATCTATCAATAGAGATTAATTAAGTGTTCCCCTTGTTCCAGTCACTGTTGGAAGCACTGGGGACACAAAGAAAATATGAAAACAATCTTTGCCTTCAGAGAGATTATAGTCTAATAAGGGAAATGACATGCACATCAATAGATAGATACAATGTACATAAAGGATAGAGTCCTACATTCACTAATCATCTTTCTACAGGTGGTACTCAGTGTTTAATATTTGGCCATTATTGTTTACTCCAAAGCAAGTCACTTAACCATTACCAGCCTCAGTTTCCTTATCAGTAAAATGAAGGATTGAATTAAAGCAGGAATTCTTAACTTTTTTTTTTTTTGCATTATCTATCTCTATGGTAGTCTGGTGAAGCTTATGGAACCCTTCTCATACTGATGTTTATTGTCCCTATCAGAAACTGAAGAAAATGCTAAATTTCAATTAGATATTAGTTAAAATAAAGTTGTTTTTTATCTAAGGTCACAGACTCTTTGAAATCGATCTATGGACCCATTGGATCCAAAACAGGAACCCATGGATTAAAATATCTCTAAAGTCTTTTCCAACTCTATTTTATTTTGATTCCATGTTAGGTAGACAGTACAGCTTTATGAATGGAATATGTCAGATGGATTCACAGAAAGATTTGAATCTCAGATCTGCTCCTTGCTGCCTCTGTGACCACAAGCAAGTCACTTCATCACTAAGGACCTCAATTTCCTAATCTGCAAAATGAAAATACTGTAATTAACAGTTGGGGACCCTTCCAACTCTATATTGTATGAGTTGCCTCCCACTTAAAATATGTTGTCATCAATTAGTGGCTCTAGAACATCATAAAATCATCCTTGCCTGATCACCCTTGATGAGTAGAAAGTCAAAACCCTTATAAGAACCACAGTAGGGACTGTGGGGGTGGTATCATTCCTTCACTGCAGCAATAGCAGGGGTACTGCCTGTTGGCAGAGAGTATCTTGGAGTTGGGCAGCTGTGAAATTTGGAGAGCAAATTGTTTGAAATGATTCTGGCTGCAAAAAGTATTGTTTGAGCCATGCCTTGTCTATGCCATTCCTCTTGAAGGGCAAATTCACTCTTAACTCTTTGAGTACTAGCAAACCTCAACCCCTTTCCCTAAAGCACCAAAGATGTCTACTCTAGTTAATATTCATTTCAGTTGCTTAATATTTGAGTCAGGCTAATGATTATTTGGGGCTGCTAGATGGTGCAGTGGATGGAATGCCAGACCTGGAGTCAGGAAGGCTCCCATCTTGAATTCAAATCTGACCTCACTTGCTAGCTGTGTGACCCTGGGCAAGTCACTTAACTCTATCTCATCTGTTCCCTCATCTATAAAATTAGCTGGAGAAAGAAATGGCAAACCACTCCAGCATCTTTGCCAAGAAAACCCCAAATGGGGTCACAAATACTCAGATACGACTCAACAACAAGAGATTATTCAATAGTGAATTGTCTAAAATGGGGTTACCCCTAATCTCTTTGTTGATACCTATTTGAAAGTAAGCTTATAGTGCTACTTGAAGGGAATAGTATAAAAATCTAAGAAATCTTAATAAATATAGGGCATTACATTCATCAGAGAAATGCTGGTGTTTGGTGAACACACCTTAAGTCAAGAATTCTTAAACTCTTTAAAAATAACTTTGATAAATATATTTCAATATAATTAGGTTCCTTTCTTATACTATTAAATGTGTGTGTGTTTTGTCTTATGTATGTAAAACAGTATTTGGAGAAAGAGTCCATAGGTTTCACCAGACTACCAGAAGGGGCAAGGACATACAAAATGGTTAAGGATCACTGATTTAAGTGATAGGTGGTATTTGAGCAAAACACAGCACAATGAAGCATCTGTCTTTCATAAGCATGGTGGCAAGCAGGGTAATGGAGGTCTTCCTTGTTTTTGCTTTTAGTTTCTTGAGGGCAGTGACCATGTCTAATATTTCTTTTATATGTTATACACAAAAAGAATCGTCAATATCTTACCCCTCCCCTTACCCATCTCAAGCCATTTGAGAACCTTGGGGATTTGCCACTCTCTTGGGAAGCCTCTTAATATCTTCCTTATATTACCCTGGTCCCAATGTCAGAGGGAGCCTGATTTATATGCTCTCTTCCAGGGATAATCTAGCACTTTCAATTTGATGTAATATGCAGTTATTAAATGCCTAATATGTTCCAGGCACTGTGCTAAGGTATTAAACACACAAAGACAAAAATGAAAACAATCCTCATTCTTAAGAAATTCTCCAAAGGGATTTGTAAGGAAAAACAACATATGCACAGATAAGTAAATACAGAATATGGCACCTGGGTGGCACAGTGGGTAGAGCATAGAGCCTAGAGTCAGGAAGACTTGAGTTCAAATATGACCTCAGACATGAGCTGTGTAATCCTGGGCAAGTCACTTAACCCTGTTTGCCTCAGTTTCTTCATTGGTAAAAGTGAACTGAAGAAGGAAATAGCAAACCATTCCAGTCCCTTTGCCAAGAAAACCCCAAATGGGGTCACAAAGAGTTGGACAAAATTGAAATGACTGAATGGCAACAATAACAACAACAATAAAATACAGACTATATACAAGGTGAATAATATGTAATTTGAGGGTAAGGTGAGATGGAGATGAATAAACTAGAAGGATCCAAGAAGGCTTCACGTCATGGGGCTCTTAACATGAATATTAAATGAATCTAGGAATTGTAGATGGTAGAAGTGAGGAAGGCAAGCATTCATTTATTTCTTGACAAGATTAATTAGTCTTAGCGTGTTTTGTTTTAGACTGCTCTACCTCTGTGATGAATAGGGGAGAGAGTGAAAGTCTTGGAGTCAGGAAGACTTGTTTTTGATTCTTGCCACCCGACACTAGCTATATGACATATATAAGGATGAGACACCTTACCTCTCAGCCTTAATTTCCTCATCTGTAAAATGGGGGAAATAATGCCTCTAATACATACATAAAAGGGTGGTTTTAGGCTCAAATTGGATAAAGTATGTAAAACACTTTGGCAAACTTAATATACAAACATAAATAACTATAATAAAAATTATTATTATTAGAGATAGGGACTTGATCTGTAGTTTTACTGATATAGGGAACTCCCAGGTTGAGGAACACCCCCTCTACCTATTGAGGTTAGCCCTTAGGGTCTCAGAGAGTTGCCTAGACCAGAACTACAAAATGAGCAGAGCTTGAACTAGATTGAAATGCAACTGGGAAACACTTAAAATGAAAATACAATACAACACAGCTAAGATTAATTTATAATTTTCTAAATTGATAGGCAGTCCCAGGCATCCTTTTCTACATGAGCCGGATACCACTGGACTACATACTGAGAAGTTTACTAAATTTCCCAGCATCATACACTCAAAATATGTCAGAGGCAGGTCTGGAACTCAGATCTCCCTGGCTTTAAGGCTAGCTTTCTAGCCTCTACTGTCATTAATGACTCCTAGTCCATCAAACATAAGTCAGAAGAAATTTTAAAAATCGTTGCTGATTCAAACAAGATGAGTATTATTTGCATGATCATTTCTCCACACCCAAGGCTAAGACATACTGAATATGTGTGTGTGTGCACGCGCATATACACCTACAAATTCCTTTTACCTAACAAATTCATGAAGAGGATTTATGTATGCCTCATGGGTATTAAAACATACCCCCCCCCAAGCTCTAAATCAAAACACCTTTTGGTATAATTTGATGAATATTTCAGTCAAATCACAGGGGTAAAGAAATCAACACTTCTTGATGCACAGAAAACCAGGAGCTCTTTTCCAAAGACTTAGTTCATCATGTGATAGCTTTTTACTTCTAACTGAACAAAATCAATATCAATAGCCATTATACATCAGCACCATATCTGTAGCAATATCTGCTAAGAGGGGGAAAAAGTCCCTGTGATGACTTTCAGAGCATGAATCAAGACAACACTCAAAACTGGCTGGCTGATTAATGGCCACATCCCTTACTGACTATGAAAAGACATTTAGAATAAATACTATTAGCAGGATAACAATTGGTCTTGATAGCAACCATATGAAATGGCGATCTGGCCTTAGATTTTTGGGAAAGAGACTCAAGAATTCTCCATGAACAAAAAGGCTATGTGTATCATATCATTCCAGCTCGGGGAGGGATTGAAAAGAAGTGGTTGTTTCTGGGGTAAAGCTAGAAATCTCACAGTGAAGGGGCTGATATGCAGATGAGTAGAATTTTATTTCTTACTAGATCCACAAAATTATAAGCAAAATTTTACTATAATTTTACTTTGAAATATTTTTTTTCATCCTGACTCTTTTCTTTGCAATACAGATAAAAAAATTAATTGCACCATTTAACATAGCTGGTACTTTGAGTTCCACTTAAATTTTGGTCTTTGTAATGTTAAGTGGGTGGTAACAGTCCTATGGTTATAGGGTTAGCAAGGTGGTAACATGGATAGGGGACTAGACCTGACTCCAAAAGATCTGAGTTCAAATATGGCCTCAGTCATTTACTAGCTGTATAATCCTAGACAAGTCATTTGACCTTCCCTCAGACTCAGTTTACTCAACTGTAAAAATGAAGATAATAATAATAGTACCTAGCTCCAAAGATTGGTGTGAGGTTAAATTAGATCATATTTGTAAAAATACTATGCAAACTTAAAGTAATATCTATAATAGACAATACTATCAGATAGAACAGTGGATAGAGTGTAGGACTTTAATTTCAACAGACTTGAGTTTGAATCCTGCCTCAGACACAGTTATGTGACCCTGGGCAAGTAACAACCTCTGTCTGCCTCAGTTTCCTCACATGTAAATGGGGATAATAATAGCACCTACTTCATATGGTTATTGTGAGGATCAATTGAGTTAACATCTGTAAAGTACTTTGCAAACCTTAAAGTGCTATATAAATGTTTATTTTATTATTATTATCATTATTATACTAGAGCTTTTAAAGATCATCTAACTCAAACTCTTTATTTTATACGTAAGGAAACTGAGGCTCTCTGAAGCCAAGGTTCTTAATCTCTTTTGTATCATGGATCTTTTTGGTAGTCAGAACTAGAGTTCAGGATGAGTAGAAGCTATCAGAGAAAGCAAAAAATAATACAAATGAGGAAAGAAGAGGGGGGGAAAAGGTAAAATGGTGCGTTCAGAGTATCTGGAATGATGATAAAAGATGAAGGAATGAAAGAAATGAAAGTTTTATTTTGTTTCTGTTTTCTCTGCCAAGAAATATGATCTTTGGACTGAGAGAAAGAATAAAAATGGTTGATAAGAAATTGACATCCAAGATAAGTAGAAAGAGCAAGAAAAGAGTTGCCTTTGAGGAGCTCCCATCTCATGTCCCAAGTGAATTACATTTTCAAGTACTAACAAAAGTGGCAAGTTTAATTGTAGTCACTATCTGGGACCTTTAAAAGATTTCGAAAAAGGGAAAAGACTACAGAATTGGAGAAGGGAAAATGTCTCCGTTTCCAAAAAGAAGGAAGAGAAGGATGAGGAGGACAAAGAAGAAGAGGAGGTTGAAGAAGAGGAGGAGGAGGAGAAATAGAGAAAAAGAAGAAGAATTCTGCAAACCACAGACCAGTGAGCTTAACTTTTAATTCTTGGCAAAATCATAGAGCATATCTAGAAATAATTGAGAGGCAGCATGGAGTAAAGGATAGAGAATGCCTAAAAGGCAGGAAGAATTAGATTTAAATACTACTTCTGTCTGCTGACTCTATAATCCTGGTAAGTTGTTTAACCTTGTAATGCTCTAGGCAATTCTCTAAGACTCTGTTATAGAAGTATCAACTTTCATTGGTAAAGGGAGTTTCCTTACCTGGAAGTTCCTTATACTAATAAAATGATAGATCCAGTCCCTATCCTTAATATTAAAGTGATGGTTAGTAAGTATCTAGAAAGAGCCACCACCGTTTCAATAGCACACCATGCCAGATTAACCTTAATTCTTTGGGGGAGGCAGGGTACTAGATTGATAAAGGAAAGAAATGTCTTAGATATTTTTGCAAAGCATTTCATGTTATTCTCTTGGATAAGATGGAGAGATACTGACTAGGTATACAATTATTGGGTAGATATGGAACTGGTTAGATAACCAGACCCAAAGAGTGATCACAATGGTTCTGTGTCAACTTAAAAGGAAATCTCTAGTGGATTTCACTAGGAAAGCATGCTATTTCACATTTACATAAATGATTTGATAAAAGGTAGAGATGATGGCATGCTTAGCAAAATTGCAGATGGTGCAAAGCTGTGAGGGATTGTTGATGCATTGAATGACATACTCAAGATCTGAAAAGACCTTGACAGGCTTGAATCTAATCTTGATTAGGTCAAATCTAATCAGATGAAATTCAATAGGGATAAATGTCAAGCCTTATACTTGGGCTAAAAAAAAATAAAACCTCACAAGCACAAGATATATGGTAGGCATTGATTGCAAGTGATCCATCTGAAAAAAGATATGAGAATTTTGTAGAACTGTGAACTTGCTGTGTCAGTAATGTGACATGGCAGTCCCAAAAGCTAAGTTAATCAAGTTATAGAAGATGCACAATGCCAGAGAGGCCAGTCCTATTGTACTCTCCCCTTGTCAGAATGCATTTGAAGTACTGTGTTTGGTTATGTGCTTCACATTGGATGAGGAACACTTACTAATAAGCTGGGGAGCATCCAGGAAAGGGCATGAAAGATGGTGAAAGACCTGGAGTTCATGATATATGAGTAATCCTCACAGCAATTAAGGATGCTTAACCTGTATAAGAGAAGACTTGGATGGAGGTGGGGGCAGGGCTCATATTTATCTATAAATATTTGAAGTGCTGTCTTATGGAGGAGGAAACAGACTTGCCTTATAGCCTTGGCAGGAAGACCTAGGAACAAAGAGTAGGAATTGAAAAGAGGAAATTTAATCTTGATACAAATGGGGAAAAAACTTCTGAAAAATTAGAGCTATCCAAAAAGCTATACAGACTAAAAAAGTCATCAATAACTTTAAAAAGCAAATAGGAGGCAAGAGTTGTTTAAATCTATTGTCAGGGGTGGCTAGGTGATGCAGTGAATAGAATGCCAGCCCTGGAGTCAGGAGGACCTGAGTTCAAACGTGGCCTCAGACACTTAACACAAAAACTAGCCATGTGACCTTGGGCAAGTCACTTAACCCCAACTGCCCTACCTTCTCCCCTCCAAAAAGCAAAAAAAAAAAAATCTATTTTCAGAGCTTAAACCCAGTTCATTTATATAGATCACTCTCCAATCTTTGCTTCCTCATATGCCTTCTCATCTTTCTCTAGTTCCATATTTCTACCCATCCTATAAGGAATCTTCACCTGAATATAGCACCAATCCTTAAAATAAAACATGAAACAAAACAAGTCTCATATCTTCGTTTATAAACCAACATCTCTTTATGCCTCAGGAAGTAGTAGGTTCCCCATCCATTGGACTTCTGAAGAACAAGCTGGATGACACTTCTTGGATATGTAATAGTGGGGAATCCTTGTTCTCCTATTTTATGACCACATATATCATACTCATATGTCATGAATTTAAGGCTCCTGTCAAACTCTATAGTGTGATAGTAGAGGGATGCTTGTTGAACATCTAGAAAAGAAAAGAAATGATCACAAAGAGCCTGATAGCATGATTTGTTGTTCAGGTATAGATCAGAGGTCTTTCAATTTTGAGGAGTCTTCCAACTCTGTGATGCTGTGATAATAGAGTAGTCACTCTGGTGAATTTCTCAGTATAAATCGTATGCCCAGTACATGCAAATCAAAGAGGAATTGGAATGTATCACGTCTCCCTTCCATTAGAAAACATAGGAAATGAAATGGTTTGTCTACAAACTAGGTTAATAAATTCTGCTAAAATATAGTGTTATGGTTTAGGGCCTCTAGAGGAAAAAGAAAGTAGAATTACAACCAGTTCTACTTAAAATAACAATGACAACGGCAATGACAACAATAATCAGCAAATCATTTCTGCAGAGGAAAGTCCACAGAACTCCTGATTTTTTGTAACTACTTAGAGACTCAGGATGGCATTAATTGGAAATAAGCATTTCCAAGATGGTGAAACCATTTTGACAGCTGGATGCCACTCACTTCTTTGGTCTCCAGGAGATTCAAAGAGGAAATCTTTTTAAAGATCAAAATTATTTTACTATCTGCCCAGCATGAATTGAGTATGAGTGGTTGTGTATGTATGCCTAGTTTACAGGGCTTGTCATCTTTCCTCAAATTTACTGTTGGTGCCCTGCTCCAAGTGTTTTAGAAAAGCAGTTTCATTATTTGTCTCCTCCATTGACCTCTGGGGTCCCAGACTGGTATGTAGAAACAATCAGTCTACAAAATCTTTTTTCTTTTCTTAAAAGAAAACTTTCTACCTGAGGGAGAAAAAAGTGAGGTTTGGTAAGAAAGAAAAGCTGAAAAGCAAATGATAGTCAATCAATTGTGGAATGACTGAGAAAAAAAAATATCTGAAATATGACTAATGTGATATTATTGTTCTGTAAGAAATAATGAATATGCAACATTTAGAGAAACATGGGGCAACTTGTATGAAGTGATGGAAACTGAATAAAGTTAATATGGTACATAATCATTAAATCATTGTAAATGTGGGGCGGCCAGGTGGTGCAGTGAGTAAGAGCGCCAGCCCCAGAGTCAGGAGACCTGGGATTGGTTCTGGCCCCAGATACTTAATACCCACACAAAATAACTGGCCCTGTAACCTTGAGCAAGTTATTTAACCCCAATTGCTTTCAAAATCATTGTAAATGAAAACATTAAAAGGAAGCTGAACTCAGATGAAATACAGTCACCAGTCTTGATTCTAGAGAATAGATGATGAAATACACATCTTTTCTTTTGGTAGAAATATGGCAGAAAAGGTATGCAGAATGTCACATATGCTCTCAAATCTGGTCACTATACCATTAGGTTTTACTTAATTGTTTTTCCTAGTAGAAAGAAGAGTCGTTTATTTATTATGACCAGAAGGGACTGGAAAAAAAAAGAAAATGACTTCCAGAATAAAAAAGTCATATAATAATGTTAAAAATAACGAAGAGGTAAGGGTTGCTTAAATCTATTCTCAGAACTGAAAGGGGTACATTTATGTAGATTCTTCTCCAATCTTTGTTTCTTGATACATCTTTGCACTCTTTTTCTAGTCCCATATTTCTATCTGTCCTATAGGGAATCTTTACTTGGATATAGTGCCAATCCTAAAATTTAGCACGAAACAAAACAGAAAAAGCCTCATTTCTTCGTTCACAAACCAACAATTCACTTCTGACTTCCATTAATGGCAGCAGGTCTTATTATTTTGTGCTTGATATATCTTATATATTACTGGGCCATTCTTGTTTTACGGCTAGACCACTGCTACTCATCCTCCCTCCTTTGGCCCACCTCTTCTTGGCTTTTTCAGTCAAACTTGGCAAAAGCTTTACCTTTTCCAAGATGTTTTGTTCTCTTGTCCTTCAGCCAATACAGAGACCATACTCCATAGTCATATGCTAGCTTGGAATCATTTCCTAGTTGTTTCACACATTCAGGGTCAATATTCCTAATTAAACTATAATTCCAGAGGACTGGGAAATATATGGAAGGTCCTAAGCAACAGACAGGTACTATCTTTGTATTGTTGTTTGGTCATTTCTGTTGTTTCCAACTCTTCATGATCCCATTTGGAGTTTTGGCAAAAATGCTAGAATAATTTGCTGTTTCCTTCTCCATCTCATTTTACAGCTGTGGAAGCTGAGGCAAAAAGGGTTGTCACTCAGGGTGACTTAGCCTAGTATCACCCAGCTAGTGTCTGAGGCCATATTTGAATTCATGAAGAGGAGTCTTCTTGACTCCAGGCCTACCAGTCCATCCACTGTGCTGCCTAGTTGCCTTACTATCTTCTTTGGTTCCTCTTATGTAGCAGAATTTCTGTCGCTTCTTAGCATCATTCAGATCTAGAAGACTCTCTCAAGATTATGTAATCCTTGACTCTTTTTTTCAGATGAGGAAATTCAGGTGGTGAGTGACTTGTCCAAAATCATATACATAATAAGTAGCAGAGGTATCGAACTCACAGCCTGTGGGCCCCAAGCAATCTTCCCAAATGCCCACCAATTCAGACTAAACTGTAATCAGGAAATATTTAACAAAAATAAATAAAAATGAAATATAATATAGATAATGATGTGTGGCTTTCTAAATAAATATGTGGCTACAGAGATCTATTTCTATCTGAGTTTGACAACATTGGTCTAGACCAATAGTCTAAGCATTCCTGCAGCCTGAATATTGATTTAGACATATGCAAATATTAATTATGTCCTATTATATTTGTATTTATTTTATTAAATATTTTTTAAACTGATTCATGTTTGATACCTCTATATTGGTACTCAATATTCACTTTCTTAATGAATGAATGAATTTATCCAATTGAAAGCAGCAAGAGTTTTACTTACGAAATATTTTTATTATTGTCTTGCTCAAAAGCTTATAATGGTCCCCAACTGACTATTACAGAAAATTCCTCTTTTCAACCATGAGTCTGAGGTCCTCTTTCATGAACTTAGGGCTAGACCATGTCCAGCCACCACACTTGATACATAATAAAACTAAGGCTAAATGAGGTTGATCACTCCTGCCCAAGATCACACAGGTATCATGTCAAAAATGGTATATGAACCTCGTTTCTCCAATTTTAGAACTCATACTCTGTCCACTATACAGTGTTAACATCCAAAGTTTTCCACCAATCCCCAACAAAAGGAAAGCTTAAATATTTGAATATTTTTGTATATTCTATTATCTTAATTTGCCTCTCTTTTTAAATCTGATAGCAGGGATTTATTCTTAAAGGCCACTTCAATGACATGTCATAAGCACTAACATAGATTTAACCCAAACTCTGAAACTATCTACTTCTATAGAATTGAACCTTCATAGATAGTGATTAAGAATCATTAAAAATAATGATTTCTTAGCCTTAGCAGGATTTGGCAGTGCATTCTGTATGGTGCTCAGTAGAGTTTCTGAGCAGAGAATTTTATTTTCAAATGTTTTGAACACCAAATGTCATATGGGATATAGCAGCAGCATAGCATGGTAGAAAAAAGAAAAGCTATAGCCTCGGTCACCTGGAAGCCAGACTTGTATTCTCTTTCAAGCTTGGTGACCACATGGCTATGAGATCTTTGGCAAAGCACTTAATCATTCTAGGCCTTTTGAGGTTTCCTCATCTACAACACAAGGGTTTTAGATTAAATGATTTCTAACTTCTCTTCCGGCTTGAATATTCTGACAATATTTACAATAACTTTCAGTTGATCCAACCTTTTAAAATTACTCAGAAAACTATTTTTCAATGATCCAGGAGAAGTACACATTTGTTATTATGCCCTTATGTCTTCAGACTTATTCATTACTTCAACTGAACCTCACAACATCCTTATGAGGTAGATTACACAGGTATTATTATGCCAGTTTTACAGCTGAGACTGAAGCTCAGAGAGGTTATGTGACTTGCCTACCATCACACAACTAGTAGATGCCTGAGGTTGGATTTGAATCTACATCATACTGATTCCACATACAACTCTGTCCATTAAGTAAGGTCTCCTCTCAAAATAGAAAGGGGTAGGATTTTAGAATATAAATCACCAATTTGCCATTGAACCTTTGTGCATACATCCTCTGAATATCATTTCTACCATTTCCTCTCTGCCCCACCCCCAGCTATCTACAACACAAAAGTCAAGTGAACATACTCATAATGAACCTTTGTGTCAAAGAACTGGCCAAATTCACATATAAATAGTCTTCTGGATGTTTTCCTACATATCACATTACATTAATATTCATAAAATTTACCCAATACACATCAAATAAACATGTGCCAGCATACATTTCTTTCTTTTTCATTCTTCCCCACCCATTTTCATTTCTCCCTACCCATTTCCCTCCCTCCCTCCCTTCCTCCCTCTCTCCCTTCCTTCCTCCCTCCCTTCCTTCCTTCCTTCCTTCCTTCCTTCCTTCCTTCCTTCCTTCCTTCCTTCCTTCCTCCCTCCCTCCCTTTTTTCCTTCCTTGGAATGCATCACTGAAGAATTTCACTGCACTATTATTGTTATTTCCGTTTTGTTCACAGCAGTGCTTGCTACAATAAAACTGACTTGGCTCACAGATCTATCATCACTCTGAAGCACTTAATTCCAATATTGAGCTCTAAAATTTGGGTCTAGTCATTCAGAAATTTCTCAGTACAGTCTGTAATTGAAGTTCAAATTAGGTTGATTCTATTACTCCATGTAATACAGGTATCCTAAAGGATGCCTTAAATCCTAGCTCCTACAGAAAGCTTTTCCTTATCATTCCAATTGGTAACAATACTGCACTCCAAACTATTGCTTATTTATTTGTATATATTATGAACTTGGTTAGCTATGTACATGGCATTTACTCTCAAAGAAAATATAAGCTCCTTGAGAGCAGGGACTATTTAATTTTTATCTTTTATATTGCTACTACCTTGCATACAGTAGACAGTTATTAATACTTGTTAAATTGAAGTGAGTTGAAATTGCAATTGAGTACATATTCCAATAGGCTTGGTGACCAGGAATAGTTCTAAAGCTCAGATTAGGAAAAGTGACTAAGAGGAAAGGTCAGGTTCATTTCCACTCTTGTTTTATGGTAGGAATTCTTTTACTGAGTTATGATTTAATATTAATCTCCTCAACCCTGATACAGGGTTTATAAGAAGCATCTATTTGAGCAATATTTCTACATCTTTTGCATATATCTAATAAATAGAAAAGTCAGACATTGAACATGAGTCTTCTGACTACAAGGACAACTTTCTTTCACCTACAATGTATTACATTTTATGTTATCAAATGCACCCTACAAAAAAGTTCATGGCACCCTTTGCAGTTTGACACATTCCTCCTTCAATTCAGAACCATAAAAAATGTCTCATGATGAACTTGTCTGTTTTATTTTCTCAGGAAAGGAATACTATATAAGTCAAAGCATTTCCCATTTTTGACAGTCACAAGGAAACTTAATAATATTTGGATATAAAAGTTAACCTATCTCATGTGCCTGATGTCATCAATATCTCTGTTCCTTTTAACTTTTTTTTTATTTTGAAATGTACCATTTTGTAGTGTTTTGTAATTTTGTAAACTGCTTCAAATATTTTGTAAAAATAGGTAGGATAGAAAACCGAAATAAACAAATTAATTCCTTTAATCAAAAACATCTCAATCCACAGGGGTTGAGATGACAACAAAGACAAATTCTAGATATACCTCAGGCTACAGACTACTCTAAAAAAAGTAAATAGGGCTTGAGAACTTGGCACTCTGGGAAATATCAACTTATGACCAATTGCCTTTATTTTTTCATAACTTTTATTTGTATCTTTTCCTATTTGGAGCATTTCCCAACATATTTTCTACTTAATCCTCCTTTGTAACAAAGAAAGTGTTGAGTAAGATCCAATGATCAATAATTGCATCTGACAGTATATGCGAAACTATTCTCCTCTAGTTCTCTCACTACCATGAAGGTCAAACAGTGTTTCTTTTTCCTATGAGGTGAGAATGGATTATTGTAATTACTTTTAGTTTGGGAGAATTTTGGTGTTATTTGCACTACATTAGTGTAATCATGTATTTTGCTCTCTTGGATCTATTCTCTTAACACTGTTTATCCATGTAAATCTTAGCTTTTCTAGTTCATATCAATCTTCCTAGGTTTCTCAAAATCTCTGATATTCATTTCACATGACACTTTCTTTTAGGTATACTTCAAATATTTCATGGCTGAAAGTAAGGTCTCATCCTTTGGGGGGGGAGATAGACTTGTGATTTATATTACTTTAGGGTACTCCCAGTGAGGAAACTCCTTCTACCAATATAGATTACCAACTGCTCTTCAGCTTAGAGTCTCAGAAAGATTCCTGGGGCACTGAAACATTAAGTGTCCTGCCCAGGGTCACACAGCCAATATGTGTCAAAGGTAGGACTTGAACCCGGGTCTTCCTGCCTCTCTATCCACTATCTTACACTGCCTCTCAACAGACCTTGATTTACTCATCATTTAAATGGAGAGGTTGGACAAAGCAACCCCTTTAGTTCCTTCCAGCTCTCGAATCCTGTGATTCTATTCTTCAGATGTCACTGAAAATGCTCACTAATGCATAGTCATTGTTCAAATTCTGTTTTAAAATTTAAATGAGTGGAGACTTGTGCCTGCCAAAAAAAGAAAAAAAAACCTTATTAATATTATCACCCTTACCAGGTTGATTGTGCACTGGCAGACAGCCAGTAGGACAAAGGCAGCCCAGATTTTGCCATCTTGACCTGGTCATTACTGTCACTACCATAGTAGATAATAAAAACAGGAAAAGTCTGCTGAGCACAAGTCACACATTCTCTTGTTCTTCACATATTCAGGAGTATTACCAATTCCATAGGACCTAGTTCAGATAAGGAGGAATCAAAGGACAGCTTGCTTCAAACTCCCTGCTGTAGTGCAGATACATTCTGCAGTGCCCAAATCAGTCTTAATACTCAGATAGACAAGAATCTATTAACACTTGACATCAGTTAAATAAATGCACACACTAATGCAGGCTCTAGACAAGACGCATATGGCACTATATGGTTTGATTACTGGAAGAATTGTTTGGATTTCACAATGAATTTGAGATGATTTATTAACTCAGAGACAAATGAATACAGTATAAGTCAAGAATTTATATATAGTACTCTTACCCAAAAGCAAGAGAGGGAGGTGACCATAGACCGATAGAATGGTGGAGCTGGAAGGGATCTCAGGGAACATTTAGTCCAACCCCCTGAAAATATGGGAGAGGAAAGAGAAGGGAAAGAACTTGCCCAAAGTCACCCAGCTAAATTGTGGCAGAACCAGGAATAGAAATCCAGTCTGCGGACTCTTAGTCCAGTGGAGTATCTGAAAGAGAACACATGATTGACAATGCAGTTAGTATCTTTGGTTTAATTTAATGGTCTCAGTTTAGCCATTGAGGAACTCTAGCTCCAGGTTTCATTTTTTTTCTTCTCCAAATGAACCTCATAATTATCACTGGATTGACTTATCTTATACTGGAAGGTTTTATGATATCAAAAGCAAACCTATTATTTGTAAAATTTCCAAAAACATTTTGTTTTATATGGGTATGGTAAAACTCTTTGACTTATGATGGAAGGAATATGGTACAGAGTCAAGAGAATTTACAGTCAAGAGATCTGGGCTAGAATCTTAGCTCTGACACTTTCTATCTGTGTGATTGTAGGTATATCCAAACACCTTCTTTATCTCTGTTTCTTTACCTCTAAAATGGGTATAAAAATGCTTTTCCTAACAGAATTATTACATGGAAAATGCTTAATAAAAGTAAAAGGTTTTTGTGAACTTGAGAGCATTATATAAATATGAGTTATTACTTTGCCACATATGTAGCGATAAACAAACATACACATATACATATATACATAGAGAGAGAAAACCAATACAGAAAGTGCTGTATTTCTTAGTTTTTACAATGTCCACTTATTTAATGCACAAGTAGCCTATATTGCCTAGCAATGTGTTAAATAACACTGACAAGTGTGTACATTCTTAACTAAGTTCAATTTCAGTTGTTGGATTAGAGAAATGTTTTCTTCCCAACCTAAGGCCTTCCTGGCTCATTTTTCCACATGGACATTGGTCAGACAGATTCTCTCAAAGAATAAATTACTCCTTGGAGTAAATTAAACATGTCAGTTCTTCCAGGCCAAGAGGTTCCATTCAATTCATTGTACTAGAAATATTGTTTATCAAAAGACACATTTCTTATCTCTGAAAGTTAATGTAATTACTTTTGAGACTAACTTTCTCTTGGAGAGTCCTTAGACACTGAGGAAACCTAAAGGATAATGGAAATGATTTTTTTCCCATTTCTCTATCTTTTCTACTTCTTTAAGATTAACTTTCAGAGGCAACTTTTATTCTTTCTCATAGTCACACTTCTTACTCAAGAAGCTAAGAATATTTATGCAGGAAACTCTTACTAACCCAATATTTGACCAGAAATTTCTATTTAGTGGCAAAGCAATATAATAACTTCATAGAATATCAGGGATTGTAAGATGTTCATATGTTTTGCAAATAAATAAAGTAAGATTATATTATAACTGGTACTGATTTGTTGCAACACATTATCTTAAAATATATAATTTGAAAATGGACACTCATTAATGACCTGCATATAGTACATATATATATATAATATATATTTTTTTCTGTATTAACTAGAATATTTCACTAAATTTTAAGAATTGAAAAGAACCTCCAGGATCATTTGGTATAATACAGAAATTCCTTCTCCAACATTTCTGACAGTCTCTTCAGTACCTTCAGTGATGGCAAGTTCATTATTTCATGAAGCATTTTTGACTGCTCTAATTGCTAGTGTTCTTTTGCCTATGTAGCTGAAATTTTGCTCTTTATAATTTCTAGCAATTGGTCCCAGTTCTGTCTACTATAGTAACTTGGAAAAGGTCTACTCTCTCTACCAAATGACAGCTGGTCAAATATTTGAATATGCCTATCATGAATTAACTAAAATATAACTTTTCTAATTTAAACAACTCCATTTCATCATTTAACGTGGTTTCTAAACTTCTCGCCATTCTTGTCACCCTTATCTGAATATATAGCACTTTGTTGGTGTTCCTCATAAAACATGGTTCCCAGTTAACCTTGATTCTCAAACTGGGCATTGATATTCAACAGAGGTCAAAAACAGAAAGTCACCATGTATACTTAAAGTACACATACTTGCATTCTTAGTGATAACAGCAAACTGGAAAAAATTTGTGCAGCCATTATTTATTTGAGGAATGACTGAATAAACTGTGATAAATAAATGTTACACAATATTATCATGTTGTAAGAAGTGATAAATGAAGAATTGAGAGAAACATGAGATTTGAATGATGTGATGCAGAACAAGTAGGCAGAAAAAGAAAAACTATACGTTTGTGTATACACACACACAATGATGGCAGTGTAGTGCAGGCGTTCTTAACCTGTTTTTGTATCTTGAAACCCCTTGTAGTCTGGTGAAATCTATGAATCTCTACAAACTATTATCTTCATTCTTAATTGAATCTCATTAGATATGGCTGAAAATAAAGATACAGGTTTTCCCCATCCATATTCACAGACACCCTGAATCCATCCAGTGGTCTCCAAGTTAAGAACCTCTGATACTAAAACAATGCTAAAAGGCAAATGTACTTAGATCAATTGCAGTGATAGATCTTAGACCTGGGGAACAAAGGATAAAGTGGATTTCTTCACTTTTCAGGAATTTTTAGTGTGATAAGGGGTAATGTTGTTAATAAAAAAAACTATTTTCATTTTATGAAATACTTTAGGGTTTACAAAGCACTTTATCTCATTTAATTCTCACAACCACCCTGTGAGCTGGATGTTTTTATTATCCAGATTTTTCTAGAGGAACAGACTGAAGGTCAAAGAGGAAATGACTTGTCCAGAAACTTATAGCCAGAAAGTGTCTCAGGTAGTATTCAAACTCAGTTCTTCTTAATTCTAATTCTCGCACTCTAACATTTCATTTGTTATTAGTTTTGCTTAACTGATTTAGTGTGTGTGTGTGTGTGTGTGTGTGAAAAACAGACAGACAGACAGAGAGAGAGAGAGAGAGAGAGAGAGAGAGAGAGAGAGAGAGAGAGAAAATGGGGTAGTATTGGGAAATAGGACAATGATGTCAACAACAATAACAACAATGGCATGAATAAAACATAAAAATAAGAATTCTACTGAGATTTCCATTTCCCTCCAATTGGACTGTAGAATTGTAATAACATGGTTCAAGATTGCTTTAGCTTTCTTAGAAGTTCCATTCACTAGTAGCTTCATTTTGATTACTGTTTAACTTTAAACTGACTGGAAGAGGGGAAGAAGTAAAATACACCAAAGATACATGATTGATTAACCATACACTTTATTCCCTGACCAGGGAGGGCAGCTAAGAGTGGATTTCTTTTATTTCTTCAACCCTTTACTTCTTTACTTTCTTCTTCCCATATTGATTCTGTCTCAGGGTTTAAATTGTAGGGAGGCAGTTCTCACAGAATTTGACATCTAGGACTTCTTCCTAATGTGTATTAAACTGGAATCAGTAGAGCTGTGACTTTTCCTTCATTTTAATCATGAAATTAAGTCATTGTTCCAAGATTTGGTTCTGCCTCATATTTGTCAAGATTTGAAAATGGTGGATATTTTCCACCAACTTCTTTGCCATATCATGAATAGTATAAGAAATAAAAAACAATCCCTCAAATTTTCACAATCCTTTATGGATTATAAAACACAGCCCCAGAAGAAATCTCCTTTGATTAACCTCTTTTATGGCATTTTGCTGATAAGTAGAAGCTACCAAACTCTTCACATAGCTAGACAGAAAATGTACAACAGGTGGAGAGAGATGATATCACAGATAGTCAATGACTTAAATGGTCTCAGAAACTGAAAGGCCACAGAATTCTTTCCCAAGCAGTTACCACTGGAGATACTAAAAGAGTAAAATTAAATAAATGCCTAAAGGAACATAATACTAACATAATAAATAAATAAAAGCCCTTAATATCCAGAATTTATATATTTCATTGCTCATTAGTATTTTTATGTACTGACATTGCCTCCTTGACCTTACTGAACTCATAAATAAATCTGAACAGTTCCTTTCCCATTGAACTGTCAACACCAAGTTAATTCTCACCCATTTGCAGCTTCTTACAAACATCCCTGACAAGGATCAAACCAGACTGTTAATCTGGTACTTATCTAAACTGTCTCTTCCAGCTATGGTAACAACAACAAACAACAATCAAAACATCAACAACAAAAACCAAACCTTAAAATCGCTGCTTCTGCATGCTCATCTCCCTCCATCCCCCCCCTCCCCCACTCCCCCAATCTGATCTGCATGGCTTATGTGAAATGGCTTTAGATTTTACAGAGGTGCTCCATGAAATTCACACTACACCAATATTCCCGAACTTCAACATTCACCAAAACAAAGCTGCCAAGCTCACACTGAGTTAGTAACAACAGATCTGTGGTTCAGAATGGCACCTAATGGATGAATTGGCTCCAGCTGGCTTCTACCTTCAGAGAAGTCTGAAATATTCCAACAGTCAAAGAAAGGGGGGGGAGAGTGGGGTTAGGGGGCTGTCATTTATATTCACTCTTCATCAAGGAGGGCAGTGGCAGCTTGTAAGCTTCTGGGTGGGGTTTATAATTGGCCACATTAAGACTGGCAAACAGCCCTTGGCAACTCTTCTTATGATGCATAAAAATAAAACCTGTATTAAACACAGAAGGGCGCAGCACCTCATCATTACAAACAAATTAGGATGGTCTGGCATGGGATTTGCTGTCTCTGGATTTCCACTCTAAATCATTTCCTCACCCAAAATAAACAGGTCCCCCCAAAATCCTCTACATAAAGGATTAATTCTATCACATGAGATTTCTCCAGTAGCTCTGGATGTTTTCCTTGTTCTTACAAAATATAACTTTACTCCAACCTAAAGGGGTTAATAAATGAAAGGTTCATTGCCATTGTGTGTACAACACCTTAAACACAGGCTACAATTTGTGAGGCACCTCATTGCCAAACAATGCTCAGCTTCACGCTTGTATTATTCTGTTATGTAACTGAAATGCTGGTTGAGGATGCCCGCTCCGTGCCAAGGAAGTGTACAAATCATGATTACAGTTTGATCTATGACCTGCAGGAATTTCACATTATGATTTATGAATCATTGTCATTAACTATTTATTACATAGGTATGGCATCTCGGGCATATAGAAATGCACATTCCACACACAGCTTTGCCATCTTCCGGGTATATTTAACTGAAAATCTTCATCTCACCAGCCAGATACAAGTATAAGTCTCACATGTCAATGTGCCGGGAGATCTAAATTTTTTTAAATGTATGCACAAGGTACCCCATCAGAGGTTTGTTGGAGGTCAGCATTCTCATTTGAATGAAGACCCCAGGCACCGAAAACTTGGTAAAAAACCAAACCAAAACAAAACAAACAAACAAAAAAACCAAACAACCCAGCTTTCTTCTTGTGAATTTTATTCCACCCAAGACATTTAACATTTCCTGAGCCTGAAAACCAGCTCTTCCTTTCCAGCCATCCCAAGCTCCCCATTTTAACACACTTCCACCAACCTTATCCCACTGATAATAAACTGAACATGAATTGCTTTATTCAAGAGATCAAATGGATTTAAAGGAAAGCATTAAGTACAGACTTTCACACGCATGCACATGTCCTATACATCCTGCACCTCTATGTCCACCTGTATTTTGTGTAAAGAACTGTGGGGGGAGGGGGGGCAAATTGACAATATAACAAATAACCTCTCAAGTTACTGAAGAAAGCTTCTCCTCGTTCACCGCTGCCTTTAGGTTTGCTCTGTCCAGGGCATGGTACTTACCCCCTTCCTGGATTCTTTACATCCTCCCGGAACCCTAACAGATGCGGAGGAGCTGTGAGTCCCAGGCATCACCAAACCTCTGCCTGTCTCCTGCCGGCCAAGTCAGCCCCCGGGAAGGAGGTCGGGATAGCCCCGAGTCCCTCACCCCCTGCCTCCTTCAGAGACCGGACTAGCCCGGGTCCTTTCCTCTCCCTCCCTCACGCCCCCTTCGTAGCTGATGCCGCCACCGCTTCCAGGCTGTAGGCGCTCGCTCTCCTCACCTGCGTGGCTCCCCACCTGGCTTTGTCTGGAACTGGGCTGGCCCAGGTCAGGCTCATCTGCAGCAGGAGCGGCATCCCGGGGAGGGGGCGGGCCCGGATTGGAGTCCGGGGGGCGGGCGGACTGCGCGGGCTGCCATGGTGCTCCGGCTCTCTAGGTTCGCTGCGGGCAGCCCCGGGAAGGCTCGGGACCCGGCGAGCGGCTGCTCCCGCTGGTCGACTCGGGACTGCCTCCTGCAGCCCGGCGCGCTGCCGCCACCAACGCCACTGCCTCCACTAGTCGCCTTTGTGTCTCTGGCTGCGCCGCAACGTCACCCGCCGGCTCAAGACCAGTTAGGAGGGCTAGCGAGGGAGTCTCGAGGCTGGAGGTGGGAAGCAGGCGGACTACTGGGGCTCAGCCCCGACTGCACCTGCCGCTGCCTCTCGTCCTCCATCTCCCTCTGCGGGCTCCCCTCGCACTCAGGCGAGTGGCTCTGGGCGAGGGGCAGAGCTCAGTTGCAGGAGGGGGTGGGTCCGGGAGGAGTGGGTAGAAACCATCTGCAAACCTGGGTAGCAGCCTGGGCTCCTACTTGAGTGGAGCAGGACCGATTGAGCGGCAGGAGGGAAGGAGGGAGGGAACTGTTGTGGACCACGAGGGAGGACCAACAACTGCACTGAACTGGATTTGTTTGGATCCTTTCCATCTGCAGCGCGGGAGAAGGAACCCTCTATTTGAGATCCAGTTTTCAGGAACAATTTTTCCTCTCCTAGACTTCCCTTCTGAAGGTGACTGCAGCCTTCAGCTGAGCAGCAAATAGCGTGTGTGTGTGTGTGTGTGTGTGTGTGTGTGTGTGTGTGTGTGTGTGTATGCATGCACATATGTCTAAATAAAATATCATTCCCTTTGGTGCACCCTCAGTTCTGTATCCCTTTGCAGGCTAATGTTCCGGATTTCAGGAACTCCGCAGCCATTTGGAAAACCCAGAGCAAAGTGACCAGCTTTGTTATTGATTTTCCCTCCAGGGTCCTGTCTTGGTCTAATTGGTACCTAGGTTGTAAAGATGGCTGGTCATGTGATCACATACTTCCTCACCAAACATACCTAAGCTAGAATGTGTTTTAAAAGTAAAACAGTATCCATCTCTCCAGGGAAACCCTTTATAAATCACACAGATCAATGCAGTAGGACTGAAACCTAGTTGCAGCAACTATGAATTCAAGACCTTTCCCAATGGGCTGGAAAAGCACAAAACAGTGGAGCGTCTTTCACCTCAACGAAGAAGCACAGCAATGTAAAAACTCGAACAAATTTGGAGGTGACATGATCACATAGAAGAGAAAACTGTCCAAGCCTTTTAGAGAAGCAAAGAAAACACCAGTTAAAGATTTGCTACCTGGGAGTACTGGGACACAAGAACTGCCTTAAAGTTCACGGGTGCCATCTCAGAACACAACTACATTTCATTGGTTGAGGTACAGAGGCACACACATATATGCATGCATGTGTATAGGACTAGAAAGGAAGAGAATAACATAGATATAGATATAATTGATATACAAAACTTCCTCTGATCAGAGAAAATGGATTATTTTTTTCTGTTGAAAATAGAAACTTTATTACCCCAGGTGCCAAACCTTAGGATATTGACTCTTCCATTTCCTTGTTCTTCCCATGCCCATAAGTAGCCAAAAAGCACACGGATTATTAATACCCTTTGTTCTTAAAAGATTGCATGGTGTTTATTCTTCCATTAGTCTCTCTACATAATTCTATGACTAAGAATCCCATTTTGTTTAGGGAGAAACTGAGGCTTGGAGAGGTTAATAAAAGAGCTAATATCAGTTTCTTCCTTCTAGTCCTTTGGTTTGATAATTAAAATGTTTCCCAAATGGATATTTGGCTGAATTACTACTTTATTCAGAGGTAAGAGGAGAAGGTTGCTTAAATAAGTATTTTATCATTTGGGGAAGATCATTTGAAGGAGTAGTTTTGAATTAGAGAAAAGGGTATGAAAGCCTGTCAAAAAATTGCATCCATATCATCTTATGTCTGTATAAAACATACACACGTATGCGTGTATGAACAAACACATATTCACAAGCAAAAATCCTAATTAACCCAATGTGAGTAGTGGAAAAATCCTCTAAGGGTCAATTTTTGATCTGAGTTTGTAGTCAGGGAAAGAGCCTACTTTTTGGTGAGCAAGAAAATACTCACATTTGGCAGAAATTACCATATGAACTTGGGTAAATTATTTTGGGTCCATGAAAAGTCAAACATGACTGGATGCTGCACTGGACACTACTGATAATGACTCAACAACAACAACAATGGAAAGTTATTTAACTTCTCTGAACCTTAGTTTCCTCATCTTTAGAATAGGACAGATGTAAGGACCAAATGAAATAACTGCTATGTTGTTATCAATGTCAGAGTCAATAATAGGGTTGAGGAGGTCTTCATATGATATTCTTTTATTAACAAAATATATACTTTGGACAAAACTCCATTCTGCAGCATAGAAACGCAGTGCCTCAAATGGAACAAAACAGCAAAAAACTCATAAGGAATAAAACTATAGCACTGCCCTACAACAGTTCCTAGAATATGCATATAATACCCTTAGCTAACACAATCATTTAACCAAAAAGGAAGAAGACATCCTTTGGTTAGACTGTGCTGTTGGTGCGTATATGCTGGTGGTATGGAACCGTAAGAGTATTCCATTTCAGCAGTTGCACAAGCTAAATAAAAATAATCACTTTCTTTGCTTTGTGACACTGCTGAGGTTTCAAGGGGGAGAGCAAAAATGTCAGGGACAGTACTTGTAATCTTCAAGTACTTCTAATGGTTCTGATGTGTTCAGTTTATTCTAGGAGTAAAACAATCACAATCAGTCAATATGGCAATGCTAGAACATTTCACCCTGCACTCTGGGCCTTGTATTATGTAATCCCTATGATCTCACTTACAGAGGCTGAAATCCATCTTGATCCAGCTCCATTATCCCTAGCAAGGATTGACTCATGTTAAAAATGAGTAGAGAGTAATTGTAGACAGAGCAACATCTATTTCATCTCATAAATCTCTAGCTAAGTCTTAATAGAGATGGTCAAGGCAAGTCTTGAGAAATTGTTCTCTTGGTAATTTAGAAGAACTGACTTTTTTAATCTCCCAGGTTTGCAACCCCAGCATTATCCTCAATTTCTCACTTTTTCTGATCCCACATAGATAATCAGTAGATAAATATTGCCATTTCTACATCTACATATATTCACACAGCCGTCACCTTACTTTAAGCTCTTATTACCTCTCAGCTCCCTGAGATTATTTCAGTGGCTTCCTAGTTAGTCCCCTTGCCTCATGTCTCTTCTTAATTCAGTCGTCCTTAGAGTACCACAAATATTTTCCTGCCACAAAAATTTTCCTTAAGTGTGGATCTGATCATGTCATTCCCCTACGTAACCATTTCTGGTGGCTCTTTAGTTCCTCAAGGATAAAATATGTACTCCTTTGTTTCATTTTTAAAGTCCTTTACAACCTGACCCCAATGTATCTTTCCAGCCTCAATATACATTATAACTATTCCTACAATTTAGGATCCAGCTGAAAGAGCATTTTCTCTATTCCTCACACTCAGTGCTCCACCTCCCACCTCTTTATCTTTATTCTGTCCCTCATGCCTGGAATGAACTCCCTCTTCAACTCTGCCTCACAGAATCCCTCTTATCCTTTAAGATTAAAATCAAGCAATATGTCTACATGTTGTTATTCCAGAAAACAACATTTCCCTGATCCTTTTCAATGACTAGTATCTTCCCTCCCAAACTCTCATATATTTAGTTACTTTGCATTTATTTATATGTATTCTTTTTACATTTATTCTGTATATACTTATAGAGCATACCCCAAATATCAGTGCATTTTTTAAGCTTCAATTTAGTTTTAAGATTTAATAGTTTCAAACTGCTAAGAATTTTTTAGGATGTTATGTATGCTTGTCTCCTTCATTAGAACATAGGTTCTTTGAGAGAAGGGTTTTTTTAAGAGCTAATAAATACTTGGTTGGTTGATTGGTTGATTGATTGATTGATTGAATAAAGAACATTATGTCAAAGAATGAGAAAACTATCAAATTTTGTTGTTTGGTCATCTACAGTATTCCAGTTGAGAACATTCTTCAGAGGTCCACATTAGTCTTTCAGGCTGATCGTATGCTTGAAGGTGATAAAGTGCCATATTGACAGCTCAGATTATGAGTCTTATATGCAAATTTGTTAAACTCAGCTCAGGCAAATGGAGATCCACTGTTGGGAATAAATACATCTGCCAATCGCTGTGCTGCACAGAACTCAAAGAGAGGAATGGTTATTTCAGTAGAGATTTGATTTGAAAATGAAGCAAACTTTACTGTTGAAAAGGCATTGACAAATCAAGAATTTTTTCACATGAAATAATTATTTTAACAAAAAAGATAATATGAATTATTGTCCAAGATTACTTGGTCACTTCCCATGGGAAATGAAGTGCTTTTGTTGAAATATGCTATGTAGTTTGATATGTGATACACTACTCTCCAACCTTTCCAATAATAGAATAAATTCGAGACTGGGAGATATAGCTTGCAGCTATTGCTTTCATGTAAACAGTTTCCTGATGTTCTGCAAAGAGTGTGGCCCAGATAGAGTGGCAGCTGTCTACTGGCATAACAACAGGAGTCAAAAGGCATCTTTTGTAGACAGAGAATTCATGCCGATGATTTTGGCTCCTCAGGCAGTTTCTCTTCCAGTCATGCCACTATACCTCAGCTCAAAACGTAAGTTAATCTGAGGTTTGGGGCAATGAACTAGGTGATTTGATTAACTTGAAAAGGGTCAGGGATGTCTTTTAACATAGATTTATCCAGTAGAGATAGGACTGACACAATGTGATCTATTGTGCCAAATGTCTCAGAATGAACCAGCATTCAATATTGCTTTTTCAGGCCTATGACCATCGTGTTGTAATCAATGTTGTCTAAAAGTCTTGAATGTTTCAAATGGGAAAGGTAGTAATTAAGAGTGAACATTTCTATTTAGAAAGAATCACGGCAAAGTGTAGAGGCATAATTGAGGTAGTAGAAAAGGACTTCTTCACTTTGGTCATATTTGATAGCAAAGTGTCTCGATCAATTTGTAGGTAGTTTCATTCTCTAGGAAGGCAGCATGAAGTAGTGGATAGAGAGCTGGCCTTAAAGCCAGGAAGATTTATGTTCAATCTTCACACACACTGGGTGTGTTACCATGGGCAAGCCACCTGAATGAACATGAGAACTGGTAAGAATAGGGTTCAAATCCTGCCTCAGATACTTCTGCATGAACTTGGTGATCCTAGGAAAGTCAATCAACCTTTCTGTGACTCTTGTATAAAGTGAGTGAGTTTGGCTGATGGCCTCCAAGGTTCTCTCCAGCTCTAAACCAGTGATTTTATTTATTTCACCTCTGAATGGTATCCTACTTCCTTGCTGTTACACAGCAGCTTCCATGCATGCTACATTCTCTGGGTAAAATGGATCACCCTTCATAATAACTGCATCTTGAAGCTACTTTCTTCTTTTAAGGTCCAACTAAGGGGCCACCACCTTCAAGACTCGACTAGGTACAAGAGCTCTCTCTAGGGGTATGCTGGGGTATAATCACAGATCTATAATTATAAATCTACCCCAAAATTTTGTCTAATTCAACATACTTTTAAGTCTAATATACATTATTAACCTTTTTATACATCAATTTCTTAAGCCTAAAAATCAACAGAACAATAAATCAAGCTCTGATTTGTAGTATTTGTTGATTTCAAAAGTGTAAATTTCAGAGGTACAAACTGAAAATTTAAGAATTGGCTCTCTTCAACCTAATAAAAACTGGTTACAAATACTCCACTGAATCTCTCTACTTTTAAATCTTTCACAGTACTTTAATTAGTACTCCTTTGGACCTATCATAGGTTCTCATAGCATAGTTATTATCTATATACCCTATTAGATTGGAAAATATAGCATGGATATTATCAACATTTATACACCCATCTCCCAGCATAGTTCCTTACACATAGTAAGTGCTTATTAAATGTTTGTTTAATTGAAATGTTTGCTAAAAATAAAATTGTCAATAATATAATCATGGTTAAACATATAAGAGGGATCCATAAAGAATCATGCAGTAACAGAAATCAAAAAAGAAAAATACACATCTACATAAGAACAGCATTGTTGTATCTCTTGTCTTGTAAAAGTAATAATAATGCACACAAAATAAAGGGCTTTGTAAACTATAAAACATCAAACATGTGAATGGTCTTCTCTGTTTTTCCCTTCTTCCTTCCTTGCCCTTTCTTCTATTTTTTCTTCTTTCTTTCCTAAAAAGAAATATGACAGAGGCTAGAATGGTGGGCCAAGATTCAGAAGGATTTGGGTTCATATTTCATTGCTTATATTTATTAGCTATGGAACCATGCAAAAATCAATTAAACTCACCAACCTTCAATTTCTTCATCTGCAAAATGGAGATCTTTGTACTCTTTTTTTTTCCACTTTATCAAAAGTATTAGGGGCGGCCAGGTAGCACAGTAAGAGCACCGGCCCCGGAGTCGGGATGACCTGGGATCGAATCCAGGCTCAGACACTTAGCACCCACCCAGAAATAACTGGCCATGTAACCTTGAGCAAGTTACTTAACCCCAATTGCTTAGGAGCAGCCAGGTGGCGCAGTGAGTAAGAGCACTGGCCCTAGAGTCAGGATGACCTGGGATCGAATCTGGGCTCAGATACTTAGTGCCACACTCAGAAATAACTGGCTGTGTAACCTTGAGCAAGTTACTTAACCACAATTGCTTTTAAAAAAAGTTTTATTAATTTCTAGTTTACATCATTCATTTATGTGAGATTTTCAGCTACAATTTTTCTCCCTGATTTTCCCTGTGTATCTTAATTCCCAGTTACATGTAAAATAATATTAATAAAAGTATATATATATATATATATATATATATATAATATATTTAAACATTTGATTTTAAAACTTTGAATTCCTGATTAATTCCCTTCTTCCCTTATCACCCACCCTTACTGGGAAGATAAGCAATTTAATATAGGTTGTACATTTGTAGCTATAAAAAAAAACATTTCCATAGTGTATATATTGTAAAAGACTGACTATATTTCCCTCCCTCCTTCCCTCCTACTACTTGTTCTATTCTCTGCTTTGCTCCCGTCCCTTTTCAAAAGTGGGTGCTTCCAACTTCCCTACCCCCCAGCCTGCCCTCCTTTCCATCATCCCCCTTCTCATTCCCTTCTCCCCTACTCTCATATAGGGTGAGATACCCTATTTAGTGTGTATGTCATTCCCTCCCTAAGCCAAAATCAATGAGACTAAGGTTGACCCATTCTCTATTGCCTTCCTGTTCTTCCCCTCAATTGTTACCATTTTCCTTTGCCTCTTCTATATGAGATAATTTACCCCATTCTGTCTCTCCCCATCTTCTCTCATTATATTCCTCTCTCACCTCTTAATTCCACCTTTTAAGTATCATCCCTTCCTATTAAATCGGTCCTGTGCCCTCTATGTATACCTGTAGAGATATATAAACACACTTACACAAGTATTCATATGCCCATATACCCTCCTATATAGACATATATATGTATGTATAAATATATACACACACACACACACACACACACACATACATTTCTGTTCCCTTCAACTATTCTCATACTGAGAAAAGTTTCATAACTTACAGTTATCATTTTTCCATGTAGGAATGTAAACAGTTCCACTTTGATAAGTTTCTTTTTTTTTAAAGCAATCAGGGTTAAGTAACTTGCTCAAGGTTACACAGCCAGTTATTTCTGGGTGTGGTGCTAAGTATCTGAGCCCAGATTTGATCCTCAGGTCATCCCAACACTGGAGCTGGTGCTCTTACTCGCTGTGCTACCTGGATGCCCTGATAAGTTTCTTATGATTTCTTTTCCCTGTTTACCTTCTTGTGCTTCTCTTTCTTCTTGTATCTGAGTGACAAATTTTCTATTCAGCTCTGGTTTTTTCATTGAGATTGCCTGAAAGTCCTCTAGTCCATTGAATGACTATATTTTCTCCTGAAACATGATACTCAGTTGTGCTGGATAGGTGTTTCTTGGTTTTAGTGCCAGTTCCTTTGACCTCTGGAAATTTATATTCCAAGCCCTTTGATCCCTAAGTGTAGAAGCTGCCAGATCCTGTGTTATCCTGAATGTGTTTTTACAATATTCAAATTGTTTCTTCCTGGCTGCATGTAATATTCTCTCCTTGATCTGGGAATTCCAGAACCTGGTTATAACATTCCTAGAGTTTTCTTTTTTTCTTTTTGGAAGGCAATTGGGGTTAAGTGACTTGCCCAAGGTCATATGGCTAGGTTTTGTGTTAAGTGTCTGAGGCTGGAATTGAGCTCAGGTCCTCCTGACTCCGGGGCCAGTGCTCTATTCACTGCACCACCTAGTCGCCCTTTAGGAGTTTTCTTTTTAGGATATTTTTCAGGAGGTGATTAGTGGATTCTTTAACCTCTATCTTGCCCTCTGGTTCTAAAACATCAGGGCAATTTTCCTTTAGAATTTCTTGAAGGATGATTTCTAGGTTCTTTTTTTGATCATGGATTTCAGATAGTCCAATAAGTTTTAAATGATCTCTCCTGGATCTATTTCCCCGGAACCTCAAAGATGATATAATGTGATCTCATTTTGCAGTAATTTTGCTGTAATTTTTTTTGCAGTAATTTTGCAGTGAACTGAGGGCCCCAAACAGGAAGTGAGTGACTTACTGAAGTTCACACAGGTGGTACAAGATAGCGAATGACTCAGTTGATAGGAGGGGCTAGGTCCAAATAGCACCCTTCCCATTTCTACCTTTGTGACCCTGTGAAATAATAATAGGTACTATTTATATGTTGCTTTCATATTTGCAAAGCACATTACCTACATTATTTCATTTGATCCCTGAAACAACTCTATTAAGTAAGTGTTTTTTTATCTCCATTTTATAGATGAGGAAACTGAGGTTCAAAGGGATGGAGTGATTGGCCAAGGATCTTATAGTTGCTAAGTATGTGGGGAAGAAGTTGAGCTCAGGTTTTCAGGACTCCCAGTCAAGCTAATGGGCATCCTAATCACTTAATCTTGACCTACTTCAGTCTCCGCATACATAATGAGATGATTGGACTTAAAACCTCTAAGCAAAAAGTGAAGGAACATGCATTTATCAAATACCTACTATGTACCAGGTCCTGTGCTAAGTACTTTCCAAATATCATCTAATTTGATCCTCACAACAACTCTGGAAGATAGGCTCTTTTGTTATTCCCATTTTATTATACTGGTTATTGTTATCTCCATTTTATTACAGTTGAGGAAACTGAGCAGACCAGGATTAAGTGACTTGACCAGGGTCACATCTCTAGGAAGTGTCTGAGGTCAGATTTGAGCTCAGATCTTCCTGACTCCAGGCCCAGCAATCTATCTTTTGTACCACCTAGATGTCTCTGAAGGTCCATTCCAGTTTGAAATCTATGATTCTAAGCAGTAGAGCTGGGACCTAACCCAGGGTGTGTTGATGCTAAAGGCACCACCACTCTGACTGCTTCACCATATACTCAGATATTTTTGCTTATTGCACAGAACGAGGCTTCCCTTCTGACTGTTTCCTCTGGATGAATTCAACTACAGGGGCTGTGGTGGAAGCAACATCCTAAGACTTCCTCCTACTCTCTTCAAGTTAGGTTAGTTTTTCCTTTAAAGGTGCTGAAATTCTTCTCAAGATTTAACTTATTTGGGACACTAAGACTCATGCCATTGATGTAGTTTACTAGAAAACTGGGAGTAAAATAGCTAGGACACCAGTGACTGGAGCTTCTCCTTCAGGCACAATGACTGCAGACCAGCAGAATGAACACTGGGAAACTGAGCCTAACTGAGTCGATACTTTGTCTTCGATGAGCAACCCTGGCCTCTTCTGAATATCCTAAGTAAACCTTTTGTTAACTGGTAGATTGGCATTACCTTTTGAGGCCTAAACTGCCAGAGAATTAGCTTTAGTAAGGCCCAGTCTATGGTAGAGACTGATCAGGTTACTTTTTTCTGGGGGGGGCGGGGCGTGGAGATCTTGGAATAAGCTAGATTGCAAAAACAAATATGAGCTGGGCAGAGAGGCCCTTCTTCCCTCAATGTCTGTGAGGTGTTGTTTAGTAGTTTTCAGTGTTGTCCAACTTCTCATGATTCCTTTTGGGATTTTCTTGGCAAAGATGCTGGAATGGTTTGCAAATATCCTTCTCTAGCTCAATTTTTTGTTTTTACCAGATAAGGAACCTGAGGCAAATAGGCTTAAGTGATTTGCCCAGGGTCAGTAAGTGTCTGAGGCCAGATTTGAACTCACAAAGATAAGTCTTCTAGACTCCAGGCCTGACATTTTAATTCACAGAGTCACCTTGATGCCTTCTCCATCTGTGAAGTACCTAATTTGTATCCTCCTGAGCTCCAGGAAGGGAGCTGGTCCCTCTGTGTTATATTTAAACTCAAGGCTGACATTGCAGGAAAAATGGTGAAGTACATGAAGTTCATCTCTATTGCTCCCTGGGCCTTTGGTGTTTGTGCCTTAACGGGTAAAAATATATCGCTAGGAGTGACAAGATTTCTCTTTTACTTCTCAAGTTTCCTATCTACTGTAATAGTAGCCTTCTGTTATATGGATTCAGTGGAACAATTTCAATACTAGTGATTTCGGATGCTTGTGGAAGTTTTTCAGAAGATAGAGGATATAGAATCCCAGAGATCCTAGATGGATCCTTACATATCATCTAATTTCTCATCTTATAGCTGTAACCTAGGCCAAGAAGGGTTAAGTGACATGTCCAAGGCCACATAGACAGTGCATGGCAAATTTGGACTAGAACCCAGCTTTCCTGTCTTAATCTAGAAAGTAGTTTGTGATGCCACAAGGTCAGCCAAAATGTACAACTCTTCTCATTAATATGAATCATGATAAAAAAAAATGCAAATAGCCTTCATTCTGGTCCAACCAGGGAAAAAATTTGGTTTCCATTGTTTATTTAATTAGTTAATTAGATTTTATTAACACATGCCCTTTACTAAAAGGGCTCAGGGACCTTGAATAAAAATAAATATAAAAACCAAGGAAGAAATTCCTCCATAATATGCATGGAGGACAGAGACAAACTTGAAATACATGCTTTGCATTAGCACCTGAATATCAACTAGATTTAGGTCATTTGGATCAGGAGAGACTAAAGGGATTCTGCAGACATAGAAATGAAGAGGCTCCAGGAAATGTTCACACTTCATTTTAAAAAAAATCAATCCTGGGACCTACAGAAGGAATATTCCCACCTAGTCAGACTTGTCATGCTGCTATTTCAAGGAGATAATTTTGAAAATAATAATAATAATTAGCACTTACATAGAACTTTAAGTGCTTTACAAGTATCAACTCATAACATCCTCACAACAATCTTTGAAGTATATGCTATTATTATTCTTAATTTATGGATGAGAAAACTGAAACAGACACAGGTTAAGTGACTTGCTTAGAGTCATACACTTGATTTTAGGTCTTCCTTGCTCTAGCTCCAGTATTCTATCCATTGAGCAAACTGTCTATCTCTAAACTAGCAACAACAACAATAAATAAGAATAATGATCTACATTTATATAGTGCTTTATGGCATCACTTTCACATCCATTATGTCATTTGTTCCTTACTTCCACAGAGAGGTAAGCAGGTATTATTTTCCTTATTTTGGGCATGGAAGCTGTGGTTGTAACAATAATGCAATATTCACAATACCCATGGTGGTTATGAATATGCTGGTGTAGTTGTGAATCACAAAATGTAACAGACTCTCCTCATGGAGGATGGAACCAAAGCCTTTATTCAAATACCAGAAAACCGAGTTCCAGAACCAGAAAGTAAAAGTCATTACAGTAGCCACAAAGTTGGTACACATGTTTAATGCAGTGAACACCCACGTTCCCAAGCCTTCACAACAGAACAGGCTTCCTCAAGAAGGGATCCTCGTTTCTCACTCATAGTAGCTCCTCAGCCTGGTTATTGGAAGTTCTCAGCAGAAATTCCAAAGGAAAAGTCTCAGCAGAAGAAAGGTCTCAGGAGAAGCTCCAGCCTCCAGATGTTCACTGAGAGAAATTCTGACTTTCCCAGCTGGGTTTTTTCCTTCTATAAAGTATTCCTTCTCCCTATTCAGCCCCTTCCTGTTACATCAGCAACTTCCTCCCAAAGTGTTAACTACTTCTGTGTTAATTAAATAGCTTAAACACAGTGTTAACTTGAAACAAGGTTCTAAGTACCTGTTTACTTGCCAATACAAAGGGGCTTGGAAGATCTTCAGATTCCATTAATATTACAAAGGTAAAGTTAAAGTAGAAGATTTGGAGACAGATAACCTAGGTTAGAATCTGCCACAGATTCACTTCATGACCTTGGACAAGGCTCTTTGCCTTGAAGAAACTCAGATACCTCCTCTGTAACAGAGGGATTTGATTATCAGGTCTCTATGAGTTCTGATATTTTATGGGAAAATCAAATGAAGACACTGAAGTTCAGAGAGGTTGAGGCTTGCTTGAGATCACACAAATAGTGATGGACAAAACCAAGAATTAAACGTAGGTTTTCTGGCTTTGATGGTAAAGGTTCAGGGCTTTTGCCATTATTGTTCCCTAGCAAATATCTAGGTAAATAGCACCTCATCCCAAGAGTATAACTAGGCAGGGAGCTCTTGGGGCAAGCAATCCAAAGCACAAGGCAGATAAGTAGTATATTGAATAGAATACTGAACCTACAGTCATCAAGGAATCTTGAATTCAAACCCAGCCATAGCTACTAGCTATGTAACCCTGGGGAATTCACTTAACCTCTGTCTTTCTTAATTTCTTATCTGTAAATCGGGGGTAATAGTAACACCTAGCTCCCAGGATTATTGTGAGGATCAAATAAGACAATATTTGTAAAGTGCTTCACAAACCTTAAAAATATTTGGGATGAAAATCCTCATCCAAAATTTTATCAAGAGCATGGAGATCTCTTAGGATAAGAACAGGAATTTATTCTCTTCCCTGGGAGAAGAGGGCAGTCTTTCCCATGAGCGATCAGAGGCACACAATGTGTGGCAAACAAAGTTTTTAAACCCTAACACAGCAGGGTCATATTTCCCCCATTGCCTCTCACTCCCATTCATTGGGGAGTGAGCTCAGGCTGTCCCTGACTCCCACTGTCTGGGAGGAGGGGCCCACAGAGGTGGGAAAGCAGACAAAGGACTGAAGGTGGGGGTCAAAAGACTTCCTAAAGGGATTGCTGCTGGTTGACAGCAGTAATGGAGGGAGGAAGAGGGAAGTTAACAATCCAAAACTGCCTGAGAAGTTTTCACTTCCCCAGACAAAAACATTATATAAATACTAGTACTAGTACTAGTACTACTACTACTACTACTACTACTACAACTACTACAACTACTACTACTACTATACTACTTCTACTCTACCACCAGACTAAGTTTGAAGGGACTGTAGGAGGGTGAATTTCAAAAGACTCAAAAATAAAATAGGCAAAAGTTCATTGCCTGGAATTCTGAAAGGAAAGTCTGTATCTCAAGAATGAAATTTTTGAGAAAGTAAAAATTGATTCCAATGAAAAATAAAGGGAGGTTGGGGTGTATAATTGTAATGTGAATGTAAATTTTAAAGATCTTCCCTGCCCCTAGGCTAATGTGCACCTGAAGCCTGGGGTGGGAGGCTTGTTTTTCAGTAGATACTTTTTGATTGGCCAGTGGGTCAATAAGGTTGTTACATTCTCTGAGCCAGGAGAAGGCTATATAAGCCCTGATGTGTAGCTTTGTTTTGGGACTCACTTTGAGAAGTGTTCTGTGATTTGATCTGAATTCTGGGAAGCCGTTGTTGAGAGTCCCCCGGCTTTGAAAAACCCAGAATGTGGAAACCCAGATGTTGACTGGGTATGGATGTAATGGTTGGACAGTTTGGAAAATCTGTCTACTTGATGTTTCTGTCTTGATAATTATGCCTGTATACTTTGAGGTTCAGGGTGCTGACCTTTTCTCCTGAACAAGGTAAACGATATATGTCTGACTGATTAAAGTAAGCTTGTTAACCCATTTTGAGTTGCTTTCCTTTAACAAAGCAGATCCAAGAACCTGTGGTAGCTGCAAACCCTGAGGACGCTTGGGGTGCTTGCTGCTACAATAATGAACGTGATGTGGGTGGACAAGGGATTCTTTAATGTACAATTTTAAAACCATATGAGCCCGAGATGAAAGTGATGGAAAGTAACCGAAGATGAACACAAGAGTGGCACAATATGAGTTGAATTTACAATGAATTTTCAAGATAACAAAAAAGAAAGGGGGAACTCAAAATGCTTTTTAGCCATTTCTAGCATTCCTAGAGAGTTCCTGGGGTCAAGTGACATTCTGGGTGTGGACAACCTTTAATCACATAAGGCTGAATGTAAAGATTATAATAATTTTTCTTGAACAGTATAATAAATCATTTTTCCCATTTTATTATGAGTCAGAATAGGTTCATTACTAAGAAGATATTCAAGGCCATTCTTAAGCACTTTTTTTTTTACAAGTTTCTGATATTAATAGATCAGAGGAGTGTCCCCATGCCTAGCAGGAATTTTCTCCTCACCTTTGCCTCTTAGAATTTCTAGCTTCTGTCAAGGCCAGATTTAAGTGCTAACTCCTATGTGAGACCTTTTCACATCTCCAGCTGTCAGTGCCCATCTCCAACCTTGTTCTTACTTTCTGTACATTTCATTTCTATTTATTTATGTGCATGTTGTCTCCCTAGATATATTGGATGCTCCTTCAGCACAGGAATCATTTCATTTTTATGTTTATTTCCCTTGTGCCTAGGCCAGTTCTTGGCTCATAGTAGACCTTTAATAAATGTATGCTGATTGATGGGGAATGAGGGACTTGAGACTGTGGTATATATGTGGACTTCTTGAAAAAATTGGACATAATTAGTTTAGAGAAGATTTAAGCCTGATATAACTGTAGTCTTCAAATATTTGGAATTTTAAATATTTATCTCATAGAAAATTTATTTTTAACATTTATGTAACTATATCATATTTATATAAATATGTAATGTTTATACAAATATAAAATATTTGTAAAATAGATATTTAAAATATTTATCTCATAAAATTTCAAATATTTATCTTCTTCTTGCCCCAGGTGGTAGAACTGTGATGCAAGGGGGTGGAAGGTACAGGGACATATTTTGCCTACGTATAAGGACAAACTCCCTAATAATTACAAATGTACAAAAATTGAACAGGTTACTTCAAGAAATAGTGATTACCATATCACAGATAGTCTTCAAAATGAAGACTGGTTAATCATTTGTCAGAGATACATTGTAGATGGGATCATATTTTGGTTTTGCCTTGACTGTCTCAGAGATTTCTTCCAAGTTATTTAGTAAGCCAACAAACACTTATTAAGTACCTGCTATATATCCGGCATTGTATTATTATATAAATAAAGGCAAAAAAAAATCCTTGCTTTTAAGGACTAAGCAGTCTAATGAGGGAGACAAGATGCAAACAACTGTGTACAAATTATGTATGTATGTATGTATGTGTGTGTGTGTGTGTGTGTGTGTGTGTGTGTGTGTGTATATATATATATATATATATATATATATATATATATATATATATAAAACAAATTCGAAATATTCTCAGAAGGAAGCCACTAGGGTTAAGGAGGACTGGGAAAGACTTCTTGAAGAAGGTAGGAGTTTAGCTGATACTTGAAGGAAGTGGGGGAAACTAGGAACATTCAACCAGGAGATTGAAATGAGGAAGGAGAGAGTTCTAGGTTTGGGGAACAGCCAGTGAAAATGCTTGGAGCTGAGAGATAAAGCAGCATGTCTGAGGAACAGCAAGGAAGCCAGAGTCAATGGATCACATAAGGGTGAGTAAAGATAAGAAGGGGCTAAGTTATGAAGGAAGATTTTACATTTGATCATGGAAGTAATAGGGAACCACCTAGGTTTACTGAATAGGGAGGGAACATGGTCAGACTATAACTGACAATTCTGTTATCCTATTATAAAAGATATGAGTAGAGGGAAATTGGAGGATGATCATTTTCATCCTTTAGTTCAGGTTAGGATGTAACATGAACTGCTGATGTGGAGAAAGATCACCTTTGCTAAGATACTTGTGTCCAAATTCTGAATGCTTATTGGGAGAATTGGGAATTTTTCTAATTCTTGTGAGGCCATTTGTGCCTCAGGTTAATTGAGTAAGGGTGATTGAAGGAGTATAGATAAGAAATAGAGAATCAAAAGAGATCTCTGGGAAGCCACAAAATCTTGATAAATGAAGTCCTTGCCCCTCTTTCCCACATATATCACACTGTGATGTACTCCAAGTTAATGATAAATTACGGTTTCTAGGTGGTGTGTTAGAGAACTGGGTTTGGAGTCAGAAAGACTCCTCTTTCTGAGTTCAAATCTGGCCTCAGACATTTACTAGCTGTGTGACCTTGGGCAAGTAAACCCCAAATGGAGTCACAGAGTCAGACGTGATTGAGATGACGAAAACAATTAAAATAACAAATTATCAACAAGAAAAACATCATATGACCCATTCATGACAGGGATTTGTGAACTGGGGCCTGTGAATTTTTTAAAAGTTGATATCTGAATTTCAGCATAATTGGTTTCCTTTGTAATCCTATATATTTTATTTTTTTTTTCTGAGATGGGATTCATAGACTTTACACTGTTAAAGAGGTTTAAAAAGTTTTAAAATCTCTGACCTAATGGTATAGTGGCTGACAAGAAATTAGGGCTCAAGTCCCATCTGTGTGACTATGGCCAAGACAGTTGATATTCTTCATTTAGTCATCTGTAAAATGAAGATTAGACTACAGATGCTTTAAGACCCTTTCTTTCTATTGTTCTGATTCTATAACACCTCTCTCTAGCTTCTGAAAATCTATTATCAGAGCTCAGTGAATACTGAAAAACAAGAACGAGCAAGTATATTTTATAGAGAAGCAATAAGTTCCCCTAATAAAGGGATAATTGATGAAAATCTTGCAGTCTTTAGTAATAGTAATTCATTTACAATGAACTGGTATGTTAGATTGTATCATTTTCCCTTCATTTCCCCCTCTTTGCAAATGTTTCCCCTACTTTTCTTCTCACTGGCCTTTCTTTTTTGTCCCAGATCCACAAATGCAATGCCACCTTCTTTCTCACTAACTCTTCCAGTCCTTACTCTCTCATCTCCATCCCCTCCTTTCAACTCACAAGACCCCAAGCCTCTATCCTAACTCAGATGTTCATCATCTCTTGCATGTGCTATTATTATTATTTTTTTAAGCAATCAGGGTTAAGTAACTTGCTCAAGGTTACACGGCCAGTTATTTCTGGGTGTGGTGCTGAGTATCTGAGCCCAGATTCGATCCCCAGGTCATCCCGACACTGGGTCCGGTACTCTTACTCACTGTGCTGCCTGGCCGCTCCATTGCATGCACTATTATAATAGCTTACTATTTGATCATTTAAATTTTTATTTCTTTCCTCTTTAATCGACCTTCCATACTACTGTTAATATGAGATTTCTAAAATATTGATCTGACCATGTTACTGTGCCCTCCTCTCCCCCCCAAAAAAAATCTTCAATGTCTTGTTATTGCCTCTGGAATAAAATATAGACTTCTCAATCTGACATTTAAAACTCTTAAGAATCTTGTTTCCAACTGCCTTCCTAGTCTTATTTCAGTCAAATTGTCCTATAAGCTGTTTCCTTTACATAACACTTCATCTCCTTATCACTTGACGTTACTTTGTTTTACTTTCTGTTTTGTAAAACTTTTTGTTTTACATCTCTATATCTGCAGCAGCATGAAAGCCCCCTGAGGGCAGGGACTGTTCTAATTTTTCTTTGCATCCCCAGCAACTAGGACAATGTGTGGAACATTATAGGAACTTAATAAATATTGGTTGAATTGAATTAAATTATCTTTATTCCCTTCAAATTAATATTTGTTTGCTGATAAGCACTATTTCTGGATTATTTCTTTCATTGTTCAGTTGTTTTCAATAGTGTCTGATCTTATGACCACATTTGGAGTTTTCTTGGCAGAGATACTAGAGTGATTTGCCATTTTCTTCTCCAACTCATTTTACAGATGAAGAAACTGATGCAAACAGGGTTAAGTGACTTGTACAAGGTCAAACCACTGGTAAGTGTCTGAGGCCAGATTTGAACTTGAGAAGATGAGTCCTCCTGACTAACTGCTTAGATCATTCTTACCTCTACCAATAAGCCAATGGATGGAATTTAATTTGGAAGATAACTTCAAATCCTAACTCTGCCACTGATTATCTGTAGAAGTGAATGAACCAATGAAAAAACATTAATTAAGCACTTATTTTGTCAAAGCATTCACATCTCCTCTCATGGGGGACTATCACTCAGGGAGGGGTAGTTTGGCTTGGAAAGTTACAATGATGGTGAATAGAGCCATGGGGTAACAGATTGACACAGACTTTAAAATAACAATCAGAGTGTTTATTTGATTATGGTTCCAATTCGGGAGGGGCTGGAGCTCAGGGAAGGGCAGCACAAAAGGATACAGGTTCTTTGCAGCAGCAGCAATAAGGAGGCTGGTGAGATGACAAGGGAAGTCTGGTGAAGCAGGAATGCAGCCACTCTGGCCTGACATGGTGGGCCATGTAAAGTGCTCACCAATCAAGAGAGCAAGGTCTCCAAACAGAAGTTCCAGAGATGAAAGTGCTTTATCTTCCAGGGACTGTTTTCAGGGCAAAGTCTAGGTATAGTCTCTGAATCTTGGGTCCCTGACACATCTTAAAAATAGGAATAATAATAGTACCTTCTCTGCCTTCTTTATATGTTTGTTGTGAATGAGATACTATATGTAAAAGTGCTTTGTAAACATCCAAAACTATTGTACAAATACAAAGTATTACTATTATTATTCCTTTTTCTGCAAAAGTGGAATTAATAATATTGGGTTTTTTTTCTATTTAATAGGGATATTAAATGCTTTAATGAGATAACTCAAATGTTTCAATCCCTTGCAGGCACACACACACTGTATACCTATAAGAAAAACATTATTTTTCTGTTTCCTAATTCTCTTTACCTTATTCCCTAATCTCTGTTTTTACAATTATGTATTTTTATATTTTGAATGTTCTTTGCCTAATTTTTTTTTCCTCTGGGAAAAGGATCTTTTTAAAATGACTTAGAGGTGCTCTGACTGTCTTTGTTCTGGTAAACTAGATCCAATTATTCATCACTTACTCAGTAGAAGGAAAGGGTAACCACACTTAATTCAGGAAACACATCTTGACATGGAGAGTAGCAGAGGATTATTGTTGCTGTTGTTTTCATTTGCAGATCAAACTTCAGAATGACTCTTTTTTTCCTTCCTGCCTAACAGGTAGTGTAAGATGAAAGTCTGAAGGGTCCTTAGAAAAATTACTTTTGATAGTATTCATTGTTATTTAGTGGAAAGAGAACTGGGCTGGGATTCAAGAAACCTAGGTTCTAGTCTCAGATCTTTCTTGAACTTTTTAGGACTGTCTAATCATCTATATACAGAGAGGGTTGGGCTAGATAATCACCAGGATCTTTTCCAGTTACCATCTATCTATCTATCTATCTATCTATCTATCTATCTATCTATCTATCTATCTATCTATCTATCATCTATCTATCTATCTATCTATCTATCTATCATCTATCTATCTATCTATCTATCTATCCATCTATCTATCCATCTATCATCTATCTATCATCTATCTATCTAATATCTAGTTTAATATATTTGTGTATGTGTATGTGTGCATATATATAACTTATATATGCATGTGCATGCATGTATACATACACACACATATTCAAAGTGTTTCAAAAGCCAATGCAGTTTAAGCTTCAATAGCTTAAAATGCACTAAAACTTTTGGGATACTATATTCTAATAAAGGGGAGATACTGTCTTGACTTTATTCTTTATTGAACCCCCAAATCATTACTGATTCAATGCTCTCTTTCTAATGTCACTTGGATAACAACATTTATTCAAGTTCTTGGCTGGTAAATAAACAGCTTTCCCTGAAAGCTTCATATTCCCCTTGCTGGAGGTCTAGGTGAAGAGTGGTTGAATTAATGAACATATCTGGAGGTCAGTTGGCAATTACATGGTACTCTCTAACAGCACAAAAGCTTACAGAGAGCTAGTACTTGAGTGATTCACTATTTATTGCATTCTTCTCTACTTACATCAATGGTTCTAATTTGGGGGTCCTTAAGCTGGGGTCCAAGGACTCCACCCCCAACAAGTCTATGGAGAAACTTCAGGGGGTCTATGAACATGGATGTGAGAAAATTACATCTTTAATTTAAATGGATTTTTTGTACCCTTATGAATATTGTTTTATGCATTTAACAACATTATTCCAAGGGGAGGGGCATAGGCTTTACCTTATTGCCAAGAGGATCCATGACACAGAAAAGGGTTAAGAACTGCTGCTCTAATCAATGTCGGTTTTTCCTTCACTGGTAGAGCTCACAATTTGCCATATCATTTTATCCACTGTAATAAGAAAGTCTGTTCAACATTATGAAAGTCCTCTTTTGGATAACACACACATATACACACCTACACATACACATATATATACACATATACATTCATGTATATATACATATATACACACACATACACACATATATAATTTAATAGGAAGATTAGAGAACTATGGCTAGAAGGGACTTCACAAGTTATCTAGTCTAACTCCCTCATTTTGCAGATGAGGAAACTGAGGCCTATGAAGGATAATGACTTTTACAAGGCTTTGCAGGTAGTAAGCTATCAAAAATGGTCTTCATCCTAGGTCCTCTGACTTCAAAGCCAGCATTCTTCCCAATGTACTGTATGACCTCAGAATCGTGGACTACATCCCATTTGGGAAATTGTAAAGAAATTTCAATGATTCCAAGCTGTTCCTTTTGCCAAGATTCAACTACTTCATACTTATATTCTCCAAGTTAATGTATGTCGCTCATATAATGTGCATGAGTATGGAGTAGGACAGCAGGGAGGATTGGGAAGATGATAGATTGGATGGACTCCTGGTCCCTCTTCACCAAGAGTTTTGACCCAACCAACAGGGCAGCTGCACAAGTGGTTGAAAGGTTCAGATGAGGTTTCACTTTTTCTTGTCAGTCTGGGGCTAGTAGAGATGATGGTGAGTGAGAACACTGCATAGGCAGAGCATGGAAGGGGAAAGGGTTGAAGCCTTTTTCAATGACCACAATCAGATGAGACACATTTGGGCCCAAGACAAGAGGCAGGTTTGATGGTGGTCAGTTCCCTCCCCACATTTAATGGAATCTATGCAGATGACAATTTCTCTTTTCTTCCACTTTTATCCATTGGTTGTGAATATTTAAAAAACCAAAGTTTACCTGTTTCTTTAAGGTTTATACTTACACCTAATTAGTTTTGATTTCACTGGCTATATGAAATTGATCTTAATTGTCCTGGTTTAAATACTTTACTGTCTGTGATTGGGGACTCATAGAAGAGGAAGGCACAGTGACTATGTGTTATCTGCTACATTTTACCCAAGGAATCTTCAATATACTGCCAACTTTTAATTCTCAAAATATCCTTCTGCGGTTTGTAGGACATAAGCATTTTTCATTATTAATGTTTTCCAGCTGATAGAATGACTTCACCAAGGTTGCTTACTGTGTGGGGAGTAAAGTCAGGGCTCACAGCTTTGTTTCTCAACCATTGATACACCATTTTATATACTAGACTGAGCTTCAAATGAAATTGAATCATCATTCAGTGAAACTTGAAAGGAATCATTCATATGAAAGAAAATTCAAAAGAAAAGATTATTTGTGGAAAATCCATTTTTATGGGTAGTAATAATCTGAACTTAATTTTCTAGTGCATTAAGTGTTGTCCTACTGATAAGATAAGATTTCACTGTTTCCTAGTCTGGGATCTTGATCTGAAAGACAAGGAACTAGGTCTAAATTTGGGACCCAATTGTTTCCCAGGAATTGTCTGGATAACCTTAGATGAGCAAAAGCAATATTTTTGCAGGTTGGCTTAAATGTATTTGTCTTAGAATAGTCACTGAATTTAATGCCTCCTATAGTGTTGCAGGAAGTGTCCTGTGACAAGATAACTCTGGTCATTGAGAATTATAATTTGAAACACTGACAGGCATGCCCCATCATATCAAAACACTGGCATAGGAATACACATGTTGGGAGAGAAAGGGCTATCAATGAAATCTGAGTTCCTTATGGAACTTTATTTCATCTCTCTTTCCATATCTATAAAATAAGGAGTCATATAGAATAATCTCTCTTGGTCCCTTCTAGCCTTGACATTCTATGGCTCTATGGATTTGCTCCAAGATTGTGAGTGAGCCTAATTTCTGCCTGTATCGATGTATCAATGTATTTCTCATATATGTGTGTGTATATGTATATATGTGTGTGCATATATACACACATACAGGTATATGTACTATCTCTCTCTCTCTCTCTATCTATCTATCTATCTATCTATCTATCTATCTATCTATCTATCTATCCATCTATCTAAGAGTGCAGAGACATCTCAGCTGGGCAGTAAAGAAGGACAAAGGGGATATATTCCATTGCATTAGTATTCTTGGATGCTGTAAAACACTATTGATTCATATGAGGCTCAGCATCCACTAAAACTCCCAATTCTTTTTCTTTTCTCTAGATAAATTGCTATCTTATGAGTTTGATGTTGTAATGGCAATAAAATTTAAAGATCTCCTTGTATTGGCTTTTTTTTCAGGTTAAGTGTTAAAACCCAGAGCTTGTGAATCCCACTTGTGGGATGGATTTGTTGATTTGAAGAGAGTTGGCTGAACTGGGAGAAGCTGGTGCCATAAATTTAGAGAGAGGCCCAAGCACAGGGAGGCCAGAAGAACTTTTGGGAGCAGTGTCGTGGAGGCAGAGAGAGAGAGAGAGAGAGAGAGAGATTGAGAGAGAGAGAATTGCAGGGGGCCAGAGAGAGAGAGAACTGCCAGCCAAAGACACCCATATTGCTGAAGGCCAGTTGGAGCTGCCCAGGACTTTTGAGAACTGCCACCTGGAGCTGCCAAGAACTGAGGAAGCATGACTGTGGTGCCAATATTTTTTCTGTCTGTTTTGATGTTACTTTGCCAGATTTGTCTGCTGGTAAAGGACAGTGTTATTGTTGCAGAGGTCCTGTAAACTTGCTGTTGGTTCAGAAGCCCTGAAGGAAGATTTCCTTGTTGTATGTTTACAAAAATCCTGGAGGAGGGTCTTGCTGATGTTTTCAGGGGTCCTGAGATTATTCTGCAGGAAGAGAGTGAATTGATGAGGACACTGGCAATGTATATTGTGGCTTTGTTAAGCTTTGTCTTCCCAAGAACAGAGCTGAGAACTTGCCTCCTGTCAAGATGAAGAAAAGACCTCTCCTTGGGTATTGAATGCTGTGATGATATCATAACCTTGTTTTGGCTTAGGGGCAAATGGCTTATGTGCTCTATACTTCCCCTTTGAGAGGGTGCTTGGTGGTAATGGATGGTATTTTAATTCAGTTGTGATCCAGGGGTGGAAAACTTTTGACTTTTATACTTTGTGACTGACCAAATGAATGTGCTTTGTTTATGATTGGAAACTAGTCTCCAGTTGAACAGAGAGAAGACTTTGTGATTGACTAAATGAATGTACTTTCCAGGAGTGGAGTACTTGGACCTTAGTATTTTGTGATTGAATTGAGAACTTGCTAAATGACTGAGTTACTCTGTATTTTGATTTTGATTTTCTGTGAATGTTTTGCCTTAATCTGTCACTGAATAAATGGAGTTTGCTATGCTTGTAATCTGAACCTGGAAGTTGCTTGTGCTTGGCATTACAGATGTTTAAAATGTGGACTTTTATGATAGAAAATGAAAGTTTATATTTGCTTAGAAAACAATTCCCCTCTCTTTTTAAAGTAATCTCTTAATGTGAATATTCTCCAAGGTTCTGTCTTTGGCCTCCTTTCCTTATATTTGCAGTGTCTCCCTTAGTGCAGTGTCATCACTACGCAGCAAAATCCTAAATTTCTCTCTAGCCTTAAACTGTAGATTGGTATTTTTGATGGCCTAAAGGATATATTTTTAGCAGCAAGGTGGCTCAGTGGATAGAGTACTGGACTTATAATCAGGTTAGACTCCTCTTCCTGAGTTCAAATCTGGTCTCAGACACTAGCTGTGTGACCCTGGGTAAGTCACTTAACTCGGTCTCACTTTCCCCATCTATAAAATGAGATGAAGAAGGATATGGGAAACCACTCTATTGTCTTTGCCAAGAAAACCCCAAATAGGGTCATAGAGAGTTGGATACAACTGAAATGACTGAACAACAAGCTAGATTTACCTGACTATCCCATTAGCACCTCAAATTCAACATGTCTGAGGAAAAGTTTCTTGTTATTTTGTAACCTTCTTCACATATATATGTATATAAATATAAATATGTGTGCATATATAAATATATGTATACACATAACTATAAATATATGTATGTATGTACCTATGTATAAATATCTATACCTAGAAGATGGATAGATAGATAGATAGATAGATAGATAGATAGATAGATAGATAGATAGATAGATAGAT
>NW_027186296.1:68065932-68084782 GCF_028583685.1 Petaurus breviceps papuanus | reverse complement strand
GATAGATAGATAGATAGATAGATAGATAGATAGATAGATAGATAGATTGATAGAGACTACCTGCCATTACTCTGGCCCAGTCTCTCATATTCAAAAGCTTTTCTTAACTCTTTCCTCTCACTCATTATTCATATCCAATAAATTACTAAATCATGTTCAGCTTACCTCTGTATTATTCATATCCTTTCCTTATTCCTATACTTCCATTGTCACCACCCTAGTAGAAGCCTTCCTTGACAGTCACCTTGGTGAATGCAATGATCTCCTAACAGTTCTCTCCCTGTGATTCTCTCATCAGTCTAAACCATCCTTTGTATCACTACCAAAGTAAACTTTCTTGCACGTAGAACAGATCACATCAACAACCTTTAATTGCTTTCTATTTCTACAAAGTCAATTTCAAAATAATTTATCTTTCATTAAAGGACCTCTATAATCTGATAATATCATACCTATACACACATATAGCACATTTTAGAATGTATGCTCCTTCTTAAGGGGTTATTTTTGTTTTATTCGCATCTCTAGCTTTTAGCTTAGTGTCTGGCACATAGTATAGAAATAAGCTCTATGCTTCTGTAATGGTAATGGTAATGTAAAGATCTTCCTTTCCCCTTAATAAGCCTAGGGGAATTTAAAGACCTTCCCTGATTTGAAGGTAAACTCTGCCCCCAGTAGGCTGAATGTGGTCACATGGAGCCTGTGGTGGGAGGAGCTTGCTGAAGGGTGGAACAGAGCCCACAGGAAGCTGGGAGTCAGAGCCAGAGAGATGGTGGGAGAGAGAAGATGCTCAGGCAAGGAGTTAGTCAGGTTTGTGAGTAAAATACTGGTTTTGTATTGGTTTGTGGGAAGGCTAAAGGATGGCATGACTCTCTGCTACATTGTGGTGCATTAACTTCTATGTAGCTATGATGGATTCAGTTTCCTGGTGTTGGGATTTGGTTTTCTTTGAATAAATGTTTTGCTTCTGTCATATATATATATAGGGAGTTTCTTATATTTTGTGATAGAGCACCATGCAGGAATATTTATAGTGATGGTCAGTATATTTATCATGATCATGGGTTCTATAAATATTTCATTGGCACTACAACCAGTGATTTCATTAGTATAGGGAAGTATAAGCTGAGGAAATTCTCTCTACCAAAGCAGGTTTGCACTTTATCTCATAATTTTAGACAGCTACCAAAAGTACAACAAGGTTGAATAACTTGCCCATGATCATATAACCAGTTCGTGTTCAGAGGCAGGACTTGAACTCAGGTCTTACAGGTTCTAAGGTCTTAATCTATTCTGTGTCACCAATAAGCACATAGTAGGCATTTTTAAATGGTGTGAACATTTTTTGTTGTTATGTTGTTCTGTCATTTTCAGTCATGTCTGACTTTGTGATCCCATTGGGGTTTTCTTGGCAGAGACCTGAAGTGGCTTGCCATTTCCTCCAGCTCATTTTACAGATGAAGAACTGAGGCAAGCAGGGTTAAGTGACTTGTCCCGGGTAACACAGCTAGTAAGTATCTTCATTTAGATTTGAATTCAGGTTTTCCTTACTCCAGGTTGGCACCCTAACCACTAATCCATCGAGTTGCCCATAAGCATAATAGCCACTAAATGAATGTTCATTGAATTAAACTGAATCAACACTTCAAGATTCTGTGATTTTGTCAGTGTGGGTATTTCCTTCACTGATATACATCCCAGCCCTTCTATGAATTGATAGATGGTCTTGTTGAGTTGCTGTGATGAGGAAAAAAAAAACATTGGTACTAACCTGGTGATGAACCTCTCTAAACATATCTGGGCTGGTCTTGGGACAACAAACATAAAATCTATCACTGGGTCCATGCTCAAAATTCACCTAGCAGGGGGATAGACTTTGAGAACCCAGCATCCTTTTAGTTTTCATCAAACTTTAGAGGAAGCATTCAATTGAATAGTGTGTCTTAATAATGTGAATATAATTGTCGATTGTTTACAGTTCTTAAGGGGACTATTTTTTCTAGTATTTTATAAAATGCTTATTTATACTTATACTAACTATATATATTTGTGTTATATATATTTATATCACATATAATTAGATACTAATTTTACTTATTTTTTATTTTTTTGCTTTTTGAAGGGCAGTTGGGGTTAGGTGACTTGTCCAAGGCCACGTGGCTAGATTTGTGTGTGTGTGTTGTGTGTGTGTGTGTGTGTGTGTGTGTTAAGTATCTGAGGCCAAATTTGAACTCAGGTCCTCCTGAGTCCAGGACCAGTGCTCTATTCACTGTACCATCTAGCTGCCCTATTTTTACTTATTTTATAAATGTTTATTTACATACAGCAGGGACCATATAGTAACATTGGTACAGGGGAAGGGGAAGAACTATCTACCCAACATAGGCAACCAAAATGTCATCAGTCAGGTTTTTAAACCATGGTGAGCATTTCTCCTGCCACAGTAGCTCTGTAACATCAACTTGAATCATATTTCAAAAATTTGGAATAAAGGAATCATGAAACAAAACCACAAATGCTCCATCAGCTTGTGTTCAACTTTGGAGATATCAGATTGGCCATCAATTGGATGACCATCTAGGCACTAGGCTTATGGAAAGAAGCTTCAGGGAAGAAGGATGATGGTAGTTAAATGGTAGTGGAGAAGTAGGAGAGGTATAGCCTTAACTTAGTTCTCCCTCTGTTCCTATTTCATGTAATTTCTACCAACACTAATGACATTTAAGAAATAAATTTCTAACAATTAGGACTGTCTAAAAATGTAATAGGTCTCCATGTTAGATAGCCAACTCCCCATTATTGGAAGTTTGCAATCAGAGGCAAAATTGCTACTAGGTAGGAATTTCTTTGTTGGGTGGGAGATGGGAGTAAATACCTTTGATAGGCCTTTCCAATCTAAGGGTCCATTTTAGTCTTTTTGTCACCATCTCCAAGCAATTCCAGAGTTGCTCCCTTTCAGACATTATGGGGTTCTCACACCTAAATCAAATCACTGGGAATTTATTTGTTCTTATATGAAACTGTAGTGAGCACACTATTAGGAGAATATTACCATTATTAACTCAGTCTTCATTTCCCAGGCTGATGAGTTGCTGTCCCTGGAAAGCTGGAACCTTAGCTTGGCAAACTGAATGATTGATAATGGGCAAGTGGTCCTGGTTGGCCAAGGTTTTTGGCCTAAAAATCTGTTCTGCTGCATATCATCCACTCCTCCCCAGATGTTTTGATCAAGAGAGATGCCAGACACTTGAAAATGTAATACTTGCTGCCAATTCTGAGCTAAATGGAAAGTGTAAAGACTGATTTATGAATAACACAGAGTTAAATTTCAAAAAAGAAATTGTCCCATCACATCTCTACACCTGTGCGTATTCAATCTCTTGATGTGGGCTGTCTGCAGTTTTCAATCTAACTATGTTCTCAGCACACAGGCCCATAATTACAATTTAGTTTGTGAGTTTGTTGGCCTTTCCAGGCAGTGTGGCTATGATTTATTAGGGATCAGATGTATTAGTACCCTACCTCCCATATGGTTCTGCACAAGAAACTATTAACTAGAGATCATGTTCATATTTAATATGTGATTTCCCAAAGATGTGCAAAATTATAAGTGTATTTGTTCAATCTCAATTTTGCAATGTTATCTAAGATTCAGCTACCTTTTAAACATATGTGTGTGTGTGTATATATATATATATCTTTATGTTTGTGTGCATATAAATCTACATGCACACATCTAATTCTACCTAACATACCTAGAATTTCCATGCAAATTTATGTACCTATTTCATATTCCAGCCATGCCTTAACTTCACTGATTAATCTTGACTTTTTCATGCTGCATTATGCTAAATGTTCAACAGGACTATTTGTGCCTGACCTGTGGTAGAACCTTCCAAGCTCATATTGGACTGATCAGCCTTAGTCATACACACTGTACCTTGAATTCAACATTATGATGTTATTGATCTTCTTCAAATACAAAGTATAAACAACAACATCATAGATATCATCCATATAGTCCAAGAGTTCTTAACCTGGGGTCCCTTTAATCATGTTTAGGGTCCTTGGATATAATTCAGTGGTTGGTCTGTGAACTTATACAGGAAAACTACATCTTTATTTAAATATAATTGGTTTTCATTCTAATCCTCTGTATTTTTCTTTATGAATTTAAACATATTATTCTAAGAACAGAAAGTCATAGAAGAATATATAATGTCATCGATTTGGAGCTGGAATGAATCTTAGAAGACATCTAGGCTAATCCTCTTATTTTACAGATGATCTGTGGTCCAGTGGGTAAATGATTTGCCCAAGATCCCACAGACAGTCTGACAGTGACAGAATTTGAACTCAGGTTCTCAATTCAGGGCTCTTGTTATGGTACCCCACTACCTCCTTCCTGAGCCAGGTCAAGGCCTTAGTAATCCCCAAATGCATTCTTTATTCCTACCTCCTTGTCTTTTTTTCATGCTATACCCTTGCCTAGACTGCCCTACTCATTGTCTCCATTTATCGCAATTCTACCCATCCTTCAAATCTTGGTTCAAATTCTGTATTTAACTAGGAAGCTTTCCCCAGCTGCTTCCAACTGATATTGATCTTTCCCTTTCCAGAACCCCTACAATGCTTTTTTGTCTATGCTACAAACATGGGCACTTAATCATGTGTGAATTTGAGTTGTTTTCCAATTGTTCTCTGTGCATCAATCATTCCCCCCAACTGGACTCCAGCTGATTTAATTCAACAAACATTTACTGAAAGTTTCTTAAATATCTAAGAAAGTGATTGCAATTTTCATATCCTTTGACCCAGACATCTCCTTGTTAACCTCCCACTGCTAGACACACCCCTAAAAGCTTATATGTAGAAAAATGTCTCATGTACACCAAAATATTTATAGCAAAATTTTGTCATAACAAAAAACATAGAAAAAAAATCTATAGTCATTGGTTGGAGAAATAACTAAACAAATGATGGTACCTAAATGCCATGGAAACCATAAGAAATGATAAATATAATTAGTACAGAGGAACATGGGAATGATACAAAGTCAAGTAAGTAGAACCAAGAAAACAATATACACAATGGATATAATGGAGTAAATGGAAAGAAAAAATATATAAACAGGACCCTACAAGCTTTTCCCTGGAATAAATATGGAAAATACATCTTTCCTTCCTTTGAAGAAGTGAAAAGGGCAGCTACATGACTCAGTGAATAGAGCACTGGCCCTGGAGTCAGGAGGACCTGAGTTCAAACCTGGCCTCAGACACTTGACACACATACTAGCTGTGTGACCATGGACAAGCCACTTAACCCCAATTGCTTTGCCTTTCCCTCTCAAAAAATAAAAATAAAAGAACCAACCAAACAAAAAGAAGTGGAAGAGTATTGGTGCAGAACATTGCATATACGGTTGGTAGACTAGTTAGCATTGCTGAGATAAACTAATTTTCTTCTCTTCCCCACCCCTACCTCTGTCTTTGATTCTTTGCTACACAGATGGCTCTCAAAGTAGGCAAGATCAGAGGAACATATTCAGAAATGATGGTGACATGAAAAGAAAAGATATCATTGAAATATTAGAAAGAAAATGTTCTGTGTGCAAGGTCCTATATTTGATACCTTTACACTAACAACATCTAGAGGTGCTCAGTGGGGAGAATCTGGGAAAGGGGTTAGGAGTTGGGTAGAACAGACAAATCAAGCCCCTGGGGTTCCCTCTTTTTCTCCTCAGTGCCTTCATCTGGGGCATTGACTCTATGGAACAGACTTTTCTGGGTATATTTTCTTTTCTGTAGTCCCAACTTCTGTTATCTGTCTACATTAATAGCTTTTTCACAAACAGGAGGCATTGGGCAGGGTGCTAAAGCTGGGGTGGGAAGATCTGGTTTCAAACTCCACATTTACAACTTAGTATCTATGTGACTTTGGTCAAGTAACTTAACCTTTCTGAGCCCTAATTTATTCATTTGTAAAATAGGTATAATAAGAGCTCCTACTTCATAGGGTAATATTATTGTTAGGCTCTTCCCATTTCAAAGTCAAAGTCAATTAACCAAACAAGATCAATTAAGAAAACTGATACTCTATCCCAGCTACAGTTAGTTTCTAACTAATAACAGCTGATGTTGATTTAACCCTTTCACGTTTATAAATCTATTGCTGCACATTATCTCCAAACCCAAGAACAACCTCAGGAGGTAGGTACTTGACATGTTATTATCCTCATTTTATAGATGAGGGAATTCAGGCTCAGAGACTTGACCACAGAGACATAGTTTATTAGTGTCAGAAACACGACTGAAATTGATCTTTTCCCTAACATCAAGTCTAGGGGTCTTTCCTCTGTATTGCACTGCCTCTTAAGCTAATGCATTGCAGATAGCACCGGATTAACCCAACAGGGGACACAGTTCATTGTCACAAAACAAACTCCAGATGGGGAATCTACAGGCTTGTATTCTGGTTCCACCTCTGTCACCAAATAGCGCTGTGACTTGAGGCAAGTCAGTTCATCTCCTTTGGGTCCAACTTCCTCAACTATGAAATGACAAGACTGTTCTAGTGGCTTCCGACATCCCTTCTAGCTCTAGTTCCTGAATGGATGAATAAATTAAACCACATTGATTAATTGCCTACTCTTTGCCTAGTGCCTAAGTGTTGGGTGTACACATAGAAAAATTGAGGTAGTAACTATTGCCAAAGATCTCATATCCTAAAATTCTATGGGTAGGCTGTACTTCATGCACTGATAGACTATAGTGGGCAGGAGAGTAGTGGGCATTGGCCACTCCTGGAAGTTCAGTCTGCTGGCTTGGCATTATGCTTTGCACATGCCATCTTTCCCTGAATGCAAATAATGATTTGAAAAACAGTGGTAAAATGGACTAGCCATTTGGTCTTCAGTACCCATTAGTGCCAAGTAAAGGTCTCAGACCCACCTTGAATCTTCCTGGAAGTCCTACAAAGGCAGGACAGATTGTCTTACTTCCAAAACTTGGGCAGGGGAAAGGAATAAGTTCAGAAGCCAAGACAGAAAGGTCCAGGAATGATCTAATAAGCAAATATGTAATTATTTCCCTGGCTGGCAGTGCAAAGAAGATGGGACAGCTGGGCAGCAAAGTGATGCCAGACCAGACCAGGTTGTCTTTCTCATTATCTTCTTCCTGCTCTTCCCTCTCCTTGTCTCCTTTTCTGAGTCTGTATCCATTTTTTTCTTTCGGCCTACTCTTCCCTCTTCCTGTTTCATTGCCTACTTCTTTCTCTACCTGTTGTTCGCTTCTCTCTCTCTATTCATTCCATCCTTCTTCCCCCCTCCCATTTCTCTCTATCTCCCACTTCATCTTTGCTTCTGACACCTTCTCTGATCCAATACTTTCTTTCAAACTCAACTGCTCTCACTTGTCTGAATTAACTATCTGAGGTAGAGCCAATATTGTAGAATTGCTTAAAGAAATTAAAGAAGACAATGGCTTTTCCTTTTAACTTTTTTCTCCATCATCTCTACTCCAAATATTAATAATTCAGTATCAATATCCACTTAAATTCACTTCTTCTCTATTACTCCCTACCCCCATGGCTTAACCCAGTCCCCCCACTTGGCCTTTTTATTATTAACCATAGCTTCAAAAAGTCAACTTTCACTTTGAGAGAGCCAGGGGCTCAGCATCCCTCTCCTATTTATAAGTTAACTGCTCTACAATTTGAAGGACTATAAATAGCTCAATTTATGAAATCATGCATATAGCTTTCTACTTTTCAGAAGATATGTGATATAGTTTAAAAAACCAACCTTCCTCACTATGAACCATCTTTCATTTCATCATCAATGAGTTGTATATAGTTGTCCCTTGCTTAACAACCTTTACAGATTCCTCATTGTCTACTGGATAAAATCTGAGTTCCCGAGCCTGGCATTCAAGACTCTGTAAAACCTGTTCCACTTTTCCAGCCTAATTTCTCACTATTTCTCTATATGTATGCTGTTCTCTAACCATACTAGTCCACTCATCATTCAAGCATTTCTTGCACCTTCCTATCACCATGCTGCTTCCCTGGGTCTAACCCTTCCCTCTATCTTTTCTGTCAAAATTCTACCCATCCTTCAAGGACCAGCTTGAATGTTCCCTTTTCAGGAATTCTTCCCTGATCACCCGCTCCTAAAGGATTTTCCCTACCTTTCAGTTCGAATGGAACTTTCTTTTTCTTTTGGGAAAGAGCCTAGACCTGTGTTTTCATTGGAATGGAGAACTCTCAGGTGAGGAAATGTCCTCTACTGCTTTCTAGTCTTAGAGAGTGCCTAGGGCACTAAGAGGATAAATGACTTGCCTAGGGTCATTCAGCTAATATGTGAAAGGGGTGTGACATGAACCCAGGTATTTCTGGCTTTGAATTATCTCCCTATTCATTATGCCACTCTTCTTATATAACACTTACGCTATCTGATAGTATAGTTATTTTTATTCCTATTTTCTTCTCTACTAGACAACAAGATACTTGCCATACATTGAATGAGATAATACTTTGGGCATAGTAAGCACTCAGATATTTGTTAAATAAAGATATTAGTTAAATGCAGAAATTTGTGAAATGCTTGAATTTGTGATCAAATGAGAACAATTTCTTACTAATTCATATACTTGTCCAACTAAGGAGTCCTTGTCATGATTTTTTTTTGTATTTGCCCTAGAATTCCACAACTTTGAAAAAACACAAGGAATTCAGATTGTGTGAGACATATATACTAGAATGATATTTACATACAGTTCTGTGCTCCTTATGGCTGCTAATGTTTCTTGTCTAAAGTGAGGAAAAATGCTCAAAGTTGAAAAATAGTCTAAGATAGCACCTACAAAATATAGGTACATGTCTACTCATAACAGTATCCCCACCCCCATACTTTCTGTCTCTCTCCATCTTCCAGAGGCAGGCTGCATGTTCGTGGGCCCAGTTCATGAGAAAGTAGAGACATGAAATTGTGATCCCTTGTTTGGGAGTCAGGAGCTATGTGTTCTAGACTCTATCCAGTTACCATGTAACTATGTTACTTTAAGCAAATATTGATCAATTTGACTATCACAATTCCTTCCACTAGCAAAGAAATGTATTGGACTAAATTATTTCAAATGTCCCTTCCAAATCTCATATTTTGTGACTCAAAGTACCATTAAGGATTCATGAAGGTTTTCCTGGCTCATCTTCAGGGTGCAGACAGACAATCCCACAGAGAACTTTTCTTGAGGACAGCAGAAAAAATATTCTCTTAATCAACCAGGCACCCTGTAATTGCATGGACTTTCCAATGACACTATATACATCAAAACAGCTGAAAGTGTTTCTGGAAATTCATTCAGATAGACGGGAAATTATAATATAGATTGGATCTCTTGCAAATTATTGCCGAATGAGCAGCTCCTGCCAAAATGTCCATAATTTCATTCTCCTCTTGATCCTCAAGATTCTTGTGTGTATCTCTCCTCCATGATCTCAACTATGAGAATGTACAGGGAATCATCAAATGTCACCTCACATGCCCTAGACAGCAGACATGTCCAGCTAAATTAGTCTGATAATGGAAGTTGTTGCATTAATGAAATAGACCATCACCAAATTATCTCCAAATCCTCTATGGTACTGAATCACAGCAGTAGGCACCATATCAGTGTGGTGTCCTTGCAAATAAAGTTGCTATATAATTGAATGACAGTTTCAAGGATTTTTTTGTTTGTTTTTTTGAAGCGACAGTAACAAGAAATGGTAGTTTTGTTTTTTGATGGACTGAAAAATATTTGAAGCTTAAAAAACAGAATTAGAGGGGATGGCTTTATTTGACTTTTAATAATAATAACTTGCATTTATATAACATTTTAAAGTTTACAAAGTACTTTAAAATAGTATCTCAGTTTATTCTCCCAATACTGGAAGTTGGTGATATTGTTATCCTTATTTTATAAACTGATTTTCTAAAGAAACCTGAGGCAGACAGAGGGCAAATGAATTGATCAGGGCCTATAGCAAATAAATACCTGAAGCCATATTTGAACTCAGGTCTTACTGAATCCAGGACCTATATTTTAATCCACAGTACTGAGTCAATTCAATTCAACACGCATCTATTAAGCACTTCGTATGTGTCAGGTGTTGTAGTAGATATAGTTCCAGTCTAAGAGCCAGGAAAACAGGAATTCACATTTTACCTGTGACAGGTCCCAGCTGTATGAGAATGGGCAAGATATTTGACTTCTTGGTTCTCCTTCCCCTGTGATCACCCCTTGTTCCCCTTCAATTTACTTAGATTACAAATTACAGATGTTTCTGATCTGTGTAAACAGAGGGAGTTTCTTACACAAATGAAATAATAGGTCTAGATCCTTCACACACACACACACACACACACACACACACACACACACACACACACCTGTATACCCAATTAAAAAGGTACAAGAAAGTTTACTAGGCTCTAGGGTCTTGACTTGCCTGAGGTCGCACAACAATGAAATGTAAAAAAAAGAGGTGCTTGGTCATAAAGAGCTTATAACCTACCCTGAAAGATTCAACATAATCACATGTAAGTACAATGAAAGATTGTATATTTATTAAAATTTGCAATAAAATAAGGATCTTGAAATTAAATAGAAGCATATCTTGCTCATGAGGTCAAAAGGATAATAAATGGGTTGAATATAGCCAGACCCCGATTAATGTAAATAATTAACTCCATGAAGTATAAGCTATTTTACACAGCAGGTTAGAGCTGGAAGAAAACTTAGGTACCATCTAGTTCAACTCAGTCATGAAACCAACAAGGAGAATGAGACTGTAAGGATGAAGTCATTTAAATCAGGCTACATGGTGAGAGAGTGACAAAAGTAGAAGTCAAGTCTGCTGATGCTGAATACAGCACTCATTTCACAGGACACCACTTAGCCATCACTACCCTATGACAGACTAGAAATAGACCAGGACATTTAAAAATGAAATCTTTACCTCTTGTCATCCTCTCTTAAGCTCTTGGCTTATTCCTTTTCTTATATGAAATCCATTTTGTTCTATGTAATACTGTACATATGTGTGTGTGTACACACATATACACACATACATGGTCAGGGACATGAGGATCAAATCCTAAGTATGCAAATTCCATATAATTTCATAATTGAATAAATGACATTTAGTCATAAAATGTTGAACCCTCAAAATCATAATAAACATTAAGTCTAACCTCTTCAGTTTGGAAATGAGGAATCAGAGGCACATGACAGTGAAGTGACTTGCTCAAGGTCACACAATAAATTATTAGAAGACCCATGACTAGGGTCCAAATCTCCTGACTCCAAAATCAGTGTTCCTGCCAGGAAGCTCAGCATAGCGGAAAGATAATTAGATATGAGATAAAAAATTCACAAGATATCCATTAGGGAATGTCTAAAAGGTACAGATACATGAGAGTGATGGAAGAGAATGAAGACAAAGAATCATAGGAAGTCATGTGAAGTGATGCAAAACAAAATAAGCACAACCAGCAATGCTATATATACGATGAATATGAACAATGTTAATGGTTTTAAAATAAACAGAAAATTGAAAAGGAATGCTATGGAATTATATTGATCCAATTGAACCCCAAAGAGGAGATATGATAAGACACTCTCCCCCTTCTTGGCAGAGATGGGGACCTATGGTTATAGAACAGTTCATACGATGTCAGATTTTCCTAATGTGCTAATTGGTTTTGCTGAACTGTTTCTTCATATCTTATTTAGTTTGTTGTTTGTTTGTTTTAAGGAATGACCTCCTTGGGAAAGGAAGGGCTAAATTAAGAAAAAAACAGTGATATAAAACCAGAAAATAAAACAGTATTTTAAAAAGAAAATACCATGGATTTAAGTTCCAGTCCCTGTGTGAATGTGGGCAAGTCACTCACTAAATTTATAAACCGTTTGTCTACTCTACCCGATGCAGTGCAAGTTCTGGTTGTAGAGTGGGTGAGTTCTTACTGATGTCCCAAGTGCATTGGAGAACTCCAAAGTGTTTATTAATGCCTAACCCTTTTAGGTTGGGCAACTAGGTGGTGCAGTGCAAAGAGTGCCAGGTCTGGGGTCAGGAAGACTCTTTTTCCTGAGTTCAAATTTGGTCTCAGACATTTACTAGCTATATGACCTTGGGCAAGTCACTTGACCCTGTTTGCCTCAGTTTCCTCATCTGTTAAGTGGAAAGGAAATGGCAAACCACTCCAATATCCCTACTAAGAAAACTTCAAATGAGATCATGAAGAGTTTGACATGACTGAACAACAAAAAGCTTTTAGAACTCCTTAAGGAACCCCAGGAATTAATACCGTGAGAATTCATAATCTTCCTAGCAGGCTTTCCTCTTAGAGTTAGACATTTGATGAATTCATGAAGAGAGGTGATATCTATGCACCAGAAATAGGGGGACAAACTTAGAATGACATTTTCTATTCCCACTTCATCTTTGGACTACATAGTGTGTTGGTCTCTTAGGCACTAAAATATCTACCACCTGATCCTATCCTGGGATATCCTGTGAACAAGGAAGCAGTATGAGGTCTGCCATAGTGCTCAGCTTTGTTTTTTAACGATATAACTTATGTAGTGACCTTCAGAAAATCGGTACTGCCTGGAGGTACCCTCAAGGCAGCAGGAAAGCTGTTCAAGTTTTGTCTTGAAAATGCATGCCTTTAAAAAGTAAACAGGATTCAGATCACCCTTTATGATACACTAAAAAAAATTATAAATTTTCTAGCTGTGTGAAGGTGGACAAGTGATTTTGTCTTTTTGAGCATCAGTCTCTTCACATGTAAGTGAGGATCAAAATATTTTCCCTCCCTCCTTACCTCAAAAGATGTTTGCGAGGAAAGCCCTTTATAAACTGTAAAGTGCTGGTAAAATGGAAGTTATTATTATTTCAGTTGCATCAGCTCTGGGCTTTGCTTTGCCTGTTGATACACAGTCTGAATTTTTTCCCCTCTACCAGCTGTTATTTTTTTATTTCTTTTTGCAATATCTGGGGAAATTATAGCTGGTTTAATAATAAAACACAATGAGAAAGTACATTGATTTTCTATAATTATTTAATCAATAGGCACATAGTTTGGCTGGCAGGTTTGGCACAAAGTATCTAAAAACCTTAGCAAGGAAGGAAGGAAGGTTTTAAAGCCTGTCTCCTGATTATGAACAAAGTAAAACTGTACTTGGAATGGAAAATCTTTTTTCTAGATCATACCTTTCAACCTTTCCCTATTAGAAGATACATCATTCATTTAGAGCCATATTTATATGTATTCACCCATGAACTCTCTGCTATCTCTCTGCTGGTACAAGTTATTGATTTCAGAAAAAACTCAATCATTTAAGTGAGCTTTCTGGAAGTCATGTGCTCAAAATTAATAAAGAAACTCACATCTGTTCAAGTTTTCTCATCTTTTTCTAATTAAAGTTTTATTAGGAAAATGTAATCACATATAACAAAGGAAAGATCCAATGGCAGATGAAAATGTAAATACATGCATGATAAAGAGATGCAGGAAATCTGATTCTCTGCTCCAGGAAGGGAGCTGAGCTAGAGTAAGAATATGGCTTTGTTTTGTAGTTCACCAAATACTTCCATGGAGGCATCTAGGTGACTGAAAGGACAGAGCCCTCGACCTGGAGTCAGGAAAACGTGAATTCAGCTGCTACCTCAGATAGATACTACCATGTTTCCCCGATAATAAGACCTATCCCAAAAATAAGCCCTCCCCTTACTGTGTAAGATTCCTCTAAAATAAGCCCTCCCCCGAAAATAAGCCCTATTGAGATTGCTACTGTAGTGAAGGTGATCCCCTGAGCTACACGCTACATTACGGTACCCTCTGTATGCACCGTCCCCCCCCCAGGTGAAACGCACGCCGCGCTCCAAGCTGCATCCAATCAGAGCTACAGCAGTGAGCGTGTTATCCTGTTCTTCCCCAGTGATTTGCTTGCTGGCGCCATTGAGAGCAGTGCCTCGGAGGAGAGCTGAGGCAGAACAACATAAGCCCTCCCCTGAAAATAAGCCCTCTGGTGTTTTTCTTTCCAAAAAAATTTAATAAGACAGTGTCTTATTATCGGGGAAACACGGTAGCTGTGTGACCCTGGATAAATCACTTAGCCTTTGTTTGCCTTAATCTGTTGGAGAAGGAAATGGCAAACCACTCCAGTATTTTTATCAAGAAAACCCCAAGGATAATATTAGTGTGCTATATTCCACAGGGTCATGAAGAGTTGGACATAACTGAACAATTAAACAAAAACAACACCAACTTCCATGATCATGGCTTCACTGGATCCTCACTGCATCATTCCTAGGAGCTGGGTTGCCTAGGGACTATTACCCCTATTTCACAGAGAAAGAAACTGAGGTTCTGAAATTTGAAGTGACTTATCCAAAGACATGCAACAGAGCTCACTTCTCCCAACTCCTAGCTCACTAATGTCCCCCCTACACTATACTTCAATAGGTAGACCACCAAAAAGGAGAGTTGCCAATTGTCATCTTTAGGAGGATTGGGTAGTAGAGAGATACCTTCCATATATACTGGGTTGCTTAATTGACAATTAGAAATTGTCTCTCAGAGCTGAAGTAGATTATCTTAGAAGTAAAATGCCATGAGACTCTTACCACCATGGCATGAAGGATTGTCTTGCTTGGTCCAAGTATTCATGGAATCTCTGAAGAGGGAGAAATTTCTCTTCAAGTGGGAGGCTAGGCATCCCCAGCTGTAGAGCTTGGAGATTTCTTCAGGCTTTGTAAATCCAAGCACAAGCAACTTTCCAGAGGACTACTGCTGTGAAAAGCTTTCAAGATGCTGATTACATAGCATAGCAAACCCTCTATTTATTCAATAACAAATCAGAGCAAAACATTCACAGAAAATCAAGGTACACCATTCACAATATTACAACTTACCACAGAAAATCAAAGCACAACATATGCCATGTCACAACTCAACTTATCACTAAAATGGCTACATAGTTTTCAACAAAGTACAATCATTTAGTAACTCAATCATTCAATCATCCTTAATTCAATCAGTGTTAAGGAGGAAAGCCTCCTTAATCCTTAACTCACTATCCTTAAAGAGGCAACCTCCTTAAGGGACACAAAGTACAATAGTCAAATTTCTCCACCCATGGGGTGAAATTAAGTTACGATATCAGTCACTACTCAGTACTCTCTTAAGGGATAGTGGAAAATACATAGGCCATCCACTCCTCAGTCACAAGTAAGTTACAATTTCAACAGTCACTATTCAGTACTCTCTTAAGGGGTAGTGGAAAACACACAGGCCATCCACCCCTAGGTCACAACTAGGTTAAATAGCATTACAGCATTCAATACCTAAGGAGAGGTCTTTCCTTCATCTTGACTCAAGGCAAGTTCTCAGCAGTTTCTGTTCCTGGGAAGACCAAGCTTAACAAAAATGTCACAACATTTATGCACATTGCCAGCATCCTCTTCGATTCACCTTCTGCCTGTGAAATCAACAGAGGCCCAACAAGATCTGAGGCCTCTATCAACAAACAACTCTGACAAAGTAATATCAAAACAGAAAGACAAAATACCAGAACCACAGTCATGCTTCCTCAGTCCTAGGCAGCTCCCGCTGGCCCTTGGAAATCCTCAGCACCATAAACTCCATTCTCAAAATCAAAATCACTTTATCTAGCCTCCACATGGCTTGCTCCAAGAAATTGTCTCATTTATCAATTCTCGTTCCTCTTCTAAGTTCTTCTCAATTCTCAGTTCAGTCTTCAGTCCAGCAGCAGCTACCCTGCCTGCACAATGCTTACTCCAGGAAAATTCTGACTGTCCTCTTGTAATCTTCCTTATATATGGTATAGCTCCTCCCTGTTCATCCCCTTCCTGCCACATCAGCAACAGGGGTTCCCTATTTATCCCCTTCCTGTTATGTCAGCAACAGGGGTTCATACCTTCTGTGTCTTTACAGAGGCTTAATTTGAAATTAGGTGCTAAATACCTGTCAGCTTTCCAATACAAAGGGATCTTCATATTTCATTACCTTTGCAGGCTTCAACAAAGAATAATCAGGTTAACCATGTCAATCCATCAATAAACATTTATTTATTAAGCACTTACTATATGCTAAGCAGAGATCACATATAGAGATAGAGACAAGAGAAAATCAGAAAGAGGCAGACACAGATTCACAGATATAGAAAGAAAGACAAAAAATGATCCCTACCTACAAAGAGTTCACATAAAATAGGGGAACTAGGCCAAAAATGTACATAAAAGATATATGTAGTGTAAAGGGAGGATAAAGTCAGAGGGAATGCATTCATAGCGGTAGAGACTGGGGGAGGTGGGATTTAAGTCAAGTCTTGAAGGAAACCAGGGAAGCCAAGAGGAGGAGATGAGAAGGGGGAATATTTCAGGCAAAGTCAATAACCAGTGAAAAAGTGTAGATTCAGGAGATGAAATGACCTCTATAAGAAACAATAAGACTAGTATTTCTGGATGGTAGAGTGAGTAACAAACAGATTTATTAATAGACAGGCAGTGGAGTCTAGCTGCCCAGTTAAAAGTAAAGAGGATCATCTATCTCAATCATTATTCTAATTGCTCCTGGAATTCCGCTTCTTCTAGTGAGCCTTCCCAGATCTTACCATTTCTCACCATTTCTTTGGTCTCAGTTCCTTCAGTGTAAAAATCAATTGTATGTATGGAGGACTAGGGAAAAAATTTCTGGTTTTTGTCTTCTAAGTTCTGTAAAATGCTATTAAGTTTAAATGACTTTTCAACTCAAATATTCTGTCTCTAAAAAATTTTTTTATAGCGGTCAGATTCAATTTAATTCAATAAGCTTTTATGAAATGCCTACTATATACGTACTAGGAACTGTCCTGGATGCTGGGGATATACAGAGTGAAAATGAAAAGACACTTACCTCAAAAGTCTTAGAGGGAAGCAAGATGTATAAGATCAAGTAAATATAGAATACATACAAAACAAAAGCAAAGTCATGATGTGTCAACAATTTGAGGGAGATCAAAAAAGATTACATGTAAGAAGAGATTAACACTTGAACTTTATGTTCTGTAGAAATGGACATTCCAAGATGCTAATGGATGTGAGAAGGGAGAGAATGCTAGTAATGGAAAATAGCCTATCCAAAGATGTGGAAGTGGGAGATACAATGTTGTTTATGAAGAATGACTAATAGGTCGCTTGGGAAACAAGCAATGTCAATAGTAACAATGATATTTGTATACACACACACACACACACACACACACATATATATACACGTACATGTGGGCAGTTAGGTGGTGCAGTGAATAGAGCACTGGGTTGAGAATCAGGAAGACTCATGTTTATGAGTTCAAGTCAACTTCAGGCACTTACTAGCTGTGTGACCCTGGGCAAGTCACTTAACTGTTTGCCTCAGTTCTTCATCTGTAAAATGACCCAGAGAAGGAAATGGCAAATCACTCTAGTATCTTTGCCAAACAAATCCTAAATGGGGTCACAAAGAGTTGAACATGAATGAGAAAATGACTGAACAACATCACCAACATGTGTATCTATGTGTATCTGTATAACATGTATGTAAGGACATATGTTCGTGTATGTATGCATATATTGTGTTTTGTAAATGTATATGGGTATGTATTTATGTGTGTGTACAAGCTCTTTTTTCAAGTGGCAGAAATGATATTAAGCCAGGTCTTCAAATAGTAGATCTGATGTTGTCACATTGCTTCTTTCTCCTCTGTCCTTCTTTCTCTCTATCTTTTTTATTATTCAAAGTGGCATTTTCTTCCCGCCTTTCCAAGCACCGTGTATAGCTATAATCAGGGCAGAGTGATGAGGATTTTGTTCCAGGCACTGGGATGTAGAGGGTACCAATAACACTTGCAGTCCTTCAGAAACATAGAAACAACTGAGTATAGAGCCTACTTTGCAAGTGTAATTAGTTAAATAGGAAGCTACCATATGGTGGGTTTGGGATGAGCTTTTTCCTGATACCTTCAGCTTAAGGCCAGTGTGGTGCCAGGCACAGTTTACAGTTTTTCCAAGGCACAGTTTTCCCCAGGCATATGAATGCCCATATACAAAACACTAATACTCCTCACTATTTTTTTTGGATGGAATGAAGGCTTAACAGTGCTTTCATTTTCTCAAATTCTATTTCTTATACATCACAGTTTTGTGGAATGAGCAGCAGACTGGGAGTCACTTGGATTTGAGCCCAGATTTTACCTTTGACAGATTGTGTGACCTTGAGAAAGTCACTTTTAAATCTTTCCAGGCCTCAGTTACTTCAACAGTAAAAAGCAGGGAGGACAGCTAGGTGTCACAGTAGATATAGTACCAGGCCTAGAGTCAGGAAGATTCATCCCCCTGAGTTCAAATCTGTCCTCAGACACTTCCTAACTGTGTGACCATAAGCAGGTCACCTCCCCTAGTTTGCCTCAGTTTCCTCATCTATAAAATGAACTTGAGAAGGAAATAGAAAACAACTCTAATATCTACCAAGAAAACCCCAAATGGGGTCACAGAGGGTTAGACGCAACTGAAATGACAACAACAAAATCAAGGAATGGATGAGATGACCCCTTTTGTTGCTTTCCAACTCAAGTTCAGTTCAATTTGATTCAACAAGAACAGGGTGCCATGTACAGGGAACTGTGCTAGATGCTTGTGATAGAAAGGCAAAATAAAGCAGACCCTACCCTTAATGAACTTCCATTCTATTTGACACAAAGACAGAGAAGACAGAGACATATCTATCTATCTATCTATCTATCTATCTATCTATCTATCTATCTAT